>NW_020271825.1:1786036-1798941 GCF_003268045.1 Sipha flava
AAAAAAAATACCGTTGCGCCCGACGGAAACATTCTAAATATTCTTAAATCGCTTTGCGTTGAAAATCAACAATATTATCCCTACACATACAATATATGTTTATATATATATATATATATATATTGTTTACATTTTTTAGAAATTATTCATTTGTGTACGGCAATACCATACTTAGACGAAAACAGTATTGTCTTATTCGACTACGACACAAAAAAATTAATAATACTTTCGAACAATGTTGCTGGTGTACCATGACTACACGTTACAACAGCGAGATAAAACCGCACACGTGACATGCATTATTTATAACGACGTATTCGCAGATTGAAAACTTTAATCAATAATATTTTTCTCAGACTCGACATCGACCGGCTAGACAGCAAAGGCAGGTAGGAGGTACGCGTGCACGTATAGAAAACGATATACATCTGTTCTCTTGAGTCCGATCCTGTTTGGCGTCTATTTTGACCTACGCCAACGTTATTACGCGATCACAATTCAACAAAATTGTCTCGACGTTTCACGTCCTCGACCGATACGCGCAGACAGATTCCCAAGTATACCGTTCAAAAACGTTCAAGGTGTCTTGGTCTGAAACATTTTTTCCCCCTCTCATCCATGCACTACTGCGTTGTTCAACTGTATATTAATATTTTTGATTTTTTTCGTCAAATCGTCTATCGACTAGAAAAATTAGCACTTTACGCCTAAAGATAGTATCGACGTTCAGTGAACGATTGCCTGCGCTCGTGTACCTATTTCAATAATTACGCGCAGACGCCAAACGCGCGTTGACTGCATGTTGAACGGTCGACCGACGATCGCGCCGCAGTAATAATTTATGTTTAATGTTAATTATCGCAGAACGTTATTGTAATTTTATTCCATACGTCAACCGGGAGAAAGTAAAATGTACAACTTCGTACGGTTTTCCTTACAGCATAAATCAACGTCACAGTGTGTTATGCGTGTAATAGACGCGCATGCCTGTACACGTTTTATTGAGTTATTATTGTTTTGCGGCGTTTGCCCATTGGTCTTCGATATTTGCTATGCACGTGTTATACGCGCGTGGTTGTGTGGATGGAACGAGATCAACGGGTGTTTGCGAAAACAATTTTACTTGCAACACCGGGTACACAGTACAAGTAAAATGTTCACTGCGGAGGAAAAAGGTTATAGGGAAGAAAATTATTATTTTCATTTTCTTTTTTTTTTTTTACATTTTTTAATATATTTTCGTTTTCGTGTTACTGATGTAAGACATTTTTCTGAAAACTACCAACCTGTTTTTATTTATTTGCGACTTATACGAGGAATTTTATTCAAAATAAAAATCAAATAAAGTTAACGTACAAACTTTGAACGAGAATAGATAACCCGTAAAATGTTGGTGCATTCGACTTGTCGAAACTTTAAATAACTAATAATTCTTTAGTATTAATATTTCCGTACATCAAAAATATTACATTTTCATTTTAAATAAAACAAAACATAAAATTACGATATTAGTCCAAGTATATACACGTATATTTTAGCAGTGGACTACGGGTTGTACATAAATTATGTTCTCCCCCCATGTTTAAAGCGACCGAGGAATTGAGTGTTTGTAGTAAAAATATTGCTCTGCTTATAAAAATAGGTATATGCAAGAATGGATGCGACTCACGATTATGTACGATCATATGTATCACGTGGGTACCATTACGATTTTACAGATCGACGAGATTACTGTACGCACGTGTTCGCAAAAAAATGGCCATATTAGGACGCAATGTAGATTAGTTCTAGGCACGTAGTGTTATAAAGATACCTAATTATTTCCAGCGTTCGACCACTTTTAACTACATTATTGTCAACTTTTCTTATACTTCTAGAGTCATTCGTACTGAAAAGTCGCACAGCACACACGCGTATACAGTGTGGTTCTCTGCATTTTCTGATGGAGTCACTCTATTTACACTATATACACTATACACTATTTACACTATATCTTTATTTTAAACAATCTAAAAAATAAGTAGTAAATGGGTCTCTATTTCTTCGTATGAGGCCCAAAAAAGGATCTACACATATTCCATAAACACCTCATCGTGGGGACACCCGTGATGCAGTCCGTTCTACACAGCATATTGTGACAATATAATATAAAGTTACATAACCACTGTCCGAGAATTAATTTGGTACATATGCAAACCAGAGGTGTGATTAAGACTACGATTATGGGTAAGAACGGTAATCCAAAATCTATTTGTAAGGAAGTAACAAAGTAGTCTAATTAAAAATATTCCTAACCTAACCAAAAAAAAAAAAAAAAAAAACTTGAACAGTAATGTAAGTATAAAATTCTAAAAAATATTATTTTTATATAACACACGTATTCATTAAGTGTGATACTTCTATAGATTACTCAGACCAAATCATCAAGTGGAACAAACTAAATTTTAAATTTTAATTTTAGGGGAACATTAAAAAAAAATAATATAATTCATAACATACTACTATATACCTAGTACATATAAACATTTAATAACGAGCATGAAATGAAAAATTACAAATTTTTGCACAATGCTCGATTATTATTTATTTTAAAATTACCCAAACGCGTCGTCTGCAAAGAGAGAGAGAAAGAGAGAGGGAAACAAAATGTAATCATTGTACGTTTGTCATCATCTCTAGAGCCCTGTGGTCACACAAGTTGTCTCGATATGGATGTAGTTTTCAAAATAAAAACGTACATAATATATGTTACTGTTGCTATAATAAACGTACACGGGATTTTGATACTAAATATGGAGACAACCGAAGGTTGTCTACTATTCACGTTTACGCAGTCTTCTGCTGGTGCACGCTTACGACAAGCTCCGTTATAGTATAATAATAACAATCATTTTTGTGCTTTGCATACGACCGACAACGTGCAATACGTTTTATCGTGCTCAAAATATTATATTTCCATGTCATGCGAAGTCTCGAGAAGTTAAATTTTTCCATCGTCCGACTCAACGAATTTTGTACGAATCCAATGAAACTGTACTTTAATAAATGTAATACGTTAATCGATTCAAGTAGTTATTTGTTCATTACCATCATCGCTGGATAAATGCAATAATTATGACGTAAAAATAAAAAATAAACATATGGGATCTGAAAAAGAAAATCCGCCGGCAAAAGAGAATCAGTGTTTTCTCAAACCGTCAAACGAGCGTCAAAAATATAAAAAATAAGCCTTGAAGTGTACCGAAATTTATTCCATTTAGTCAGTTAATTTTATTCTATATTTTTTTCCAGTAGATTGTACAACTCAAACTCTTGAACCACACAAAAAAATGGTATTAAATGGTTAACTACCATTACAGTTCGAACATGCTGTTATTGCGCTTAACGTTTCGTTTTTACAACGTTGTCTTACATAAACGTCAGCACAATAAACACCTATAAAAAACATGTAAACATATAATTTGTACGTAGGACAAGATATAGGCATTTTATTTGTTTTTTTGATACTTTTTTCTGAACTGTATCAACCTAGTTAAAGTATAATATTGTCACCACAATACTCACACATATATGTATATAGTATATTATGAATAAACATAAACTAGATAAATTTATCGCAATAAGTAATTGAAATGCTTCTAAAAAACTGTTTTTAATTTAATTTTTTGTTTTTGACTATTGCACTTAAATATGACAAATAATTTGGTACTATTTGATTTAACAATAATATTGAATTGTTTACTGGTTTAATCATATCCTACAATTTAATATGGACTTGTCGAGAACGATTCAGTGATCATGTAAACACTGTCATCATAGCATTTTTTTCAAAGGTCATGCTCGTGCCAGACATACCAAAATAATGAAGCTCTCATCATTTAACAGGTTGACTTTGTATGTTCCTCGTAATCTAGAATTCTTTCACTTGTAATTAGTACTTACGTTGTGTTTATTATATAGTTTTGGTACGTACCTGCTGAATTCAGGCGTTTATATTTTTTATGATTCTCCAATCACGATGATTATACATAGTTATTAAAATAAAAAACATCACAACATGTAATTACTAATTACTAATTACCTTATTAAATAACAATTAAATAAAACGTTTGGACGTGACAGAAAAATAAAATAAATTATACTTTTATTATAAAATGTATTAATTGTTTTTAATTTATTTAATTTATCATCGTATCTTAACAACTTACAATTGAAAGTGAAGGGGAAAATATTGAACTATATCCAAATTTTTACCCAATCACAGTCTGTACCTATTCTTACAATACATATATGGAAACTCATTATTCACCGACTCGAGCAATAACAGATTTTTTTTCAACGAAAACATGTTATGGTAAGATATACACTACAATATTATGGTTCGAATAATTAAACACGTTACCTGCAGTACCTACATAGACGTTGGATCATTATGATTAAATACCGTTTGATGGATTTCAAATTTTAAACCACATTTGTATATTTATTCATATAAAAATTAAAAGCCATTTTATATATTGAATATTGTAGTTGATTCTTATATCCTTGGTTCACCCTTATTTGTGAATTTTAAGGGCACTAGACGGCAAAAGTAACTATCAAGAACAAGGTTATGACAAAAGGAGGAGGTTTGGATTCAGACCCCCAAAATGGTTTCTTAAAATAAAATAAAATAGTTTTAAATGCCTATTACATTTGAAATATTAAAATTTGCTAGTTAAAAACATATTTATACTTTAACCTAGCGGTTCCCAAACTGATTTGGTTCACGCATCCCCATAAAAAAAACCTTTAATCACGCTTCCTATAAATAAATAAAAACTTTTTTTTATTATTTTAATAAAAACACATTACTCCTGATCTAAAAATAAATATATTATAGTGTAAAATACAATATAAATATTTATCTTTCGCCTCACCCAATAAATGCTTGCATCTCCCTAGGGTAGCGGCGTATTTGGGGGGGGAGGGCGATTGCCCCCTCCTATTAACCAATTTATTTATATATAATATAAATTTATGTTAAGAAAATATTACATTTAAATTTTAAATTTTAGCTCTATTGTATTTTATTTACCTTTCTCAAGATGTGCAATGTGTAAAAGATCCAAGTACAAAATGGACCAATAAGTATGTATTCAAGAACATAAGTATATAATAAAAATAAAAATATTTTACTTAATTAGTGTATAATGCTCACAAATTTAGTACCCCTCACCCACCATACAATTAAATCAAACACGCCACTGCCCTAGGGAGGCATGCCTCACAGTTTAGGAAACACTGCTTAACCTCTTACCCAAAGAAGAAAAAAAAATCTTTTGCTGGTTATGGCTTTGGTCAATAATTCGAAAATATTGTGGAAAGATATAAATCAAACGCATCAAAAATATAATTAACTTATAAATTACCTAAATTATAACCATCGAAAAAAAAAATCAAACGAACAGTTAATACATTATAAGGCTCCTTTGTGTATACTTATATTATGGTGTAACTACTATGGTGTAACTATACTGTCTACAAACACATTCTTAATTATAAAAATTAATAATTTCACTTACCAATGATTATCAAATTTTCTTAGATTTACAGAAGAAGAAGAGAAATATTTGTATTTTTTCACAGAACCATTAAAATTATATGATGATATTGATAAGAGGTTTCGCAGCTTTGCCTCGTTCCTTTTTTTCCTGTTCCTTCAATGAATTTTAATTCCATTTGGAGCGAAGTAGGATTTTTAATACTTAATCACTATTTAAAACCATTGCAGCATAAAATCAAATTATCACAGAATTGAAACCGATTAATCGTTGTCTTGTTGAATTTCAACGTTGAACGTTGAATAATTTTTGTAATATCTTTGAAATGTCGTTTTCATTCAGCTTTTGTGTAATAGTTTATACTATATTTTTTACGTTACATTTTAAAAAGACTTTTAAGTATTCAATCTTCTTACCAACGCATAGTGAATACGATAATTTACCATAAATGGTTAATTCTATTCAGAATAACTACCTATTTAGAAATCAAATGCAATATATTTATTCCTTTTAATTGAACAATTTAATTGTTTCTTAGTTTCATTTCGTAAAATGTAAATGAAATAATTTTGGTTTGACGAAAAAATCTTAAAAATATATATATTTTTCCATGATTACCTAATTAAAAAATAATTTTGAATTTTTTTAATATATAATATATTAATAATTTAAATTATCTAGGTAATTGAAGTTGTGAAAATAAACATTTTTTTTTGTGCTTTAAATTTTAGATTATTCTTTAATACGCTTATTATTTATTTTATTATAATACATAATACTACTGAACTACCAATCTATTGGAAAGTTGATAGTAAATAAACAAGGAACAAATCTAAAAAAAAAAAATGTAAAAAACTGCGTGGACGCTAAACTAGATTTATGCCATGAATCCATGTACCTGTACTCCATCATTTAAACTTACTTACGAATTAGTTGGTACTTAATACCGTAAAACTGAGTGAATAGTTACACTTTTGAACAATTTTGAATATTATAAAACCATTACTATTTGGGTTATATAGTCGATTTATACATCAAAATACTGGTCTTGCTAAATACTTTAAGTGTGTTAATTCAAAATATCTTTATTTTAAATAAATAATTATATAAATATATATATATATATATATTATTTTAATGCTCAGTGTCTATATCTCTTGGTGTCAATGGAAACAATTATGACATTTAAGCACATTTTTCTAATATAACATTTGAATATTGAATAGAAACAATTATTAATATTTTTAAAAAAATATATATGTACATGTTTTACTAACAATGGTTGTTTTTGTTATTAGAATACAATAACATTTACCAACTCATATCAATAAATTATAAAAACCAAAATAAAAATAACATCTTGTCATAACATTTTAGTTTTATACTTTCCAGTATTGAATTAACTTATTTTACATAACGGAAAAGTACTGAATAGTGTATGCCATACTAACTACTTTACTTAGCCTAATGACAGTATACACCATTTTCAAAGTTTCGAGAAAAATAGCTTTTTCTAAATTACTTTGTACTATTTATATATTGTATTGAATTAAACTAAAAATGAAATGAGGCTTATTTAGTTTTTTTATGTAAAATCTAAAAAATATGTTTTTTTACTATTAACTGTCAAGAACTGACTTAAATTGACTTATAGCTTTTTTGCTTAGTAAAATAATACAAACTTGAATGTTGTTTACTCAAGAAAATAGCAGTATGAATACATACACTATACATACCGTGTAGCTTAAATTTCTCACATAACCCACACTCTTCGTGTCCTAAATTGGCAAAAGAAAATTTTTCCTTTATTTTATCTTTGTAAAAATCATATGGTATGCTGTGCTCAAGTATAAAAATAATAGAGTAGCATCAAACTTATTGAAACAATTTTGCTATGGAAAAAATTTAATTAGGTATAAACGACATTGCTTTTGCCTATCATGGTGGTCAAAGAAATTCATTTATCAAAAAAATATTTTAAAAATAAGTCTTTTAATTTATTGAACTGTTAAACTTATCTTATTGTTTTATTTATTATTATTTTTTTTCTAGATGTTCATTAATTAACATTTTATTCAAATATTTTTATAGTGATCGTTTTGTAAGGTGTATTCAATTTTAAATATTTAAATAAATACTGTTATTTATGAAAAAATAAAAAATTGTTTTAAATTTCAAATGGTTCTCATTTACTCAATCTAAATTAGTATATTATTGTTATAAAATATAGATATTATATTTCTGTGATGTACTTTACTGTGACGGTGAATAAACGTTATTTATAGACAGGGACTGCGCGAGGGGGTGGGCAATAGGGGCAGTTGCCCAGGGCCCCGCGTCTTAAATTATAATTAAGGTCCCGCGGTTGTGATTTAACTGAACTTAAAATATTTTATTAATATAAATTATAAGATCCAACATTTATTTTACCCAGGGCATCGCACTCTAACACCGTCACTGTTTATAGCAATCCGTACCCGTGATTTTTTTTATTATCGCCTTGTCGCTTATGGGCCGTCGTATTATAATCATTATCTTCATATGTGCATATCAAGATGCATATGAAGGTTCATATGTGCATATCCACCTTGGTGCATAATATATATTATATAAACGTATATGTCATAGATAACACGATTAAATATTATCGCTACGTAAACGTATTACTTAATTGTTTTTTTCTGTGATACTCGTGTCTCATGTCTCGTGTGTCGTCGTTTAGAGTCTATTCAAAATAATTTACAAAATACTCAATAAATTATTATACTCCATTAATTAATAATATGATGGCATCAAAATCTGCTAGTGGTGTTGCGAAACGCAAAATAAAAAAACATGTTATTATATGCGAAGTAATTTATATTTTTAGTATCATCGTTTTTCAATAATCATTTCCATTAAACTTGTTTTTATTAGCGGAAGATTCTGTTCTCTCAAACGTTTCGTTGGATTATTTATCAACGTCAACAGGGATAGGAAAATTCTTTACTAATAAAATTTCTTGTTTTGTTATCCACTCTTCTGAAATTCGAACACAATGAATTAGTAAATAACTATGTTAAAAGAAATCATCTTCTTTAGTTTACTTCCAAACTTACTTTTTTGTTTATCCACAGGAACTAGATATTTTACGATTGATTTCTTAAAAACATTGCCATTTTTATCTTCTTTTTTTACAGAAAGAACAATACGCACAGTTTCAGGACTAGATCCAGTTATATCTTTCACAGATTTATATGAATTGTTAACCGTATCCTTGGATTTCACTGATACGTCAACCACACTAGGTGAATAATTAGGTATCGTATTTTTCTTTACCATTGATTCTTCTGAAATAAAAGAAATTTAATTACCATATTGACAATTTATAAAAGATTTAAAATTTTGGCTATTTCGTTATTAAAGTTAAATGAAAGAAGAAGCATTTATTTCTAAAGCGAATGTAATTTATTATAAAATTTGAACGGTGTATAAATTCAGGATAGTCAATATGATACTAAATTAATTTAAATGAAATTTTCAATACTAGCATAAGTTTTAATTATTCGTAGTTCTGATTTTAAAAAGACAGTTAATATGTCATATTCTGAGTGAGTATTCATTAAATGTGGTATTTATATAATAGGAAATATCTAAAAAAAAATATTGAATAGACGTTAAACATTGAATTTGAGAAATACTATAAGTAATCTAAATTAAGGCAACATATTCAAATTTCAACTGAATAAGAAAATAAAACAAAATATATCACATCAAAAGTTACTTTTTCGTTCATCCACAGGAATAATCGATTGAATTAACGGTTTATTTTCATTAAATTGAACGAAAGAACTAGAAGATTGAATTGATGAAGATAAGGGCTGAGTAATAGAAGACTCCAAATCAATGGTTGATTCCAACAATTCATTGATTTTCATGATTTTAACATTTTGTTTTTCAGATGGATTAACTTTGTTATCATCATCGGTAGAAGTGTTTTCTGACAGTGTTTTTAAATTCTCTGAAACATGAAATGTATGTTATTTTATTACAGCTATTGATCCGGTGTTTTTTCCCTATTTTAACAAATACTCACTCTCTAGGTTATTAATTGGTGCCGTCAAATTAACTAACGGTTGCTCATTATTATTTTTCTTATTCATTTCTTCTTTTAAATTATTTGAACTCGTAGATGAAGTCACATTACTCTCAACTTTAAAACCGTCTTCTTTTTTCGATTGTGAAATCTTGGTATTTGATGATTTTTCTTTCTTGCCATGATCAATACTTTCTTGTATCGGAGAATTATCCGAAGCAATGTTGTCTTTGGAAAAACATTTGTTAGGTTCTTTCCCTGTAGGTTCGGTTTTAGTCACAATATCAACAGTTGAAGTTTGTTCCTCCAATATGGATTTATCTTTTATTGTATCGGGTTCTTTTGAAATTCAAAAGTAATTAGTTAGTAAATACCAATAAGAAAATTATTTGTGAATTATGTTGCCTATATCGAAATTACTTTTTGATCCTACAACAGGAACGGTTGTTTCAAATAATAATTTGTTTTCATTTTCCTGAATCTGCGTAATAGATAGAATTGTCGAAGTCGTAGGCTGATTATAAGAATTTTCGAATACGACGTTAGATTCATGTAATTCTTTGCTTTTCTCTCCATTTTCTTTTTTACCCTCTATATTTTTACTAGGAATTTCTTTCGAAAAGTTATTTGCAACCGACGATTGTTTTAAAGATGTATCAATCATCTCATTTTCCTGTGCCGTTGATTCTTCTGAAATATGGAAATTTTAATTATCAAATAGCTTTTAAAAATAGCTTTCATTATTTCGGTTATTTTGGTTTTTATTTTGTTTGACCATTACCAATCCTATAATTTTGTTGCTTTTGACCAGCGAAATACTATTAAGTACACCTAAATTTTATAGTATTTACATCAAAAACTTACTACTCATTATCATCGCTTCGTTTTCTTCAACGATATCTGACCATTTTTTAGATGAATATTCCATTAGTTTTTTGGTTTTTGGAAGAGGCTTGTCGGATTGCATATCTATGGCATCACAATTGGTAGAAGTGTTTTCTGACGGTGTTATTAAATCTTCTGAAACATGAAATGTATGTTATTTTATTATTGTTATTGATCCGGTAATTTTGCTCTATTTTAACAAATACTCACTCTCTAGGTTATTAATTGGTGTCGTCAAATTAACTAACGGTTGCTCATTATTCATTTTCTTATTCATTTCTTCTTTTAAATTATTTGAACTTGTAGATGAAGTCACATTACTCTCAACTTTAAAACCGTCTTCTATTTTCGATTGTGAAATCTTGGTATTTGATGATTTTTCTTTCTTGCCATGATCAATACTTTCTTGTATCGGAGAATTATCCGAAGGAATGTTGTCTTTGGAAGAACATTTTTTAACTTCTTTTGCTGGAGGTTCGGTTTTCGTCGCTCTATCAACAGCAGAAGTCCGTTCCTCCTTTATGGGTTTCTCTTTCATTGTATCGGGTTCTTCTGTAATTCAAATATATTTAGTTAGTAAATACCAATCAGGACACTATTTGTGAATTATGTAGCCTATATCGAAATTACTTTTTGATCCTATAACAGGAACGGTTGTTTCAAATAATAATTTGTTTTCATTTTCCTGAATCTGCGTACTAGATAGAATTGTCGAAGTCGACGGCTGAGTATTAGAATTTTCTAATACGACGTTAGATTCATGTAATTCTTTGCTTTTCTCTCCTTTTTCTTTTTTACCCTCTATATTTTTACTAAGATTTTCTTTCGAAAAGTTATTTGCAACCGACGGTTGTTTTAAAGATGTATCAAGTATATCTTTTTTCTGTACCATTGATTCTTCTGAAATATGGAAATTTTAATCATCATATTACTTTTAAAAAGAGCTTTCTTTATTTCGGTTATTTCGCCCTTTTTATTTTTGAAAATTACCAATCCTATAATTTTTGTTGCTTTTGACCAGTGAAATGCTACTTAGTACAGCTAGATTATTTAGAATTTACATAAAAAACTTACTATTCATCATCATCGCTTCATATTCTTCAATGATATCTGAACATGATGTAAATGAATATTTCAGTAATTTCTTGGTTTTTGGAAGAGGCTTTTCGGAATGCATATCTTTGGCATCACAATTGGTAGAAGTGTTTTTTGACGGTGTTTTTAAATTCTCTGAAACATGAAATGTATGTTATTTTATTACAGTTATTGATCCGGTGTTTTTCAATATTTTAACAAATACTCACTCTCTAGGTTATTAATTGCTGCCCACAAATTAATTAAAGATTGCTCAATATTCTTTTTCATATTCATATCTTCTTTTAAATTATTTGAAATTGAAGATGAAGCAACATTGCTCACAACTATAACATCGTCTTCTTTTTTCGATTGTGAAATCTTGGTATTTGATGATTTTACTTTCTTGCCATGATCAATACACTTTTGTAATAGAGGATTATCCGAAAGAATGTTGTCTTTAGAAGAACATTTTTTAGGTTCATTCTCTGTAAGTTCGGTTTGCGTCGCTATATCAACAGTTGAAGTATGTTCTTCCTTTATGGGTTTCTCTTTTATTGTATCGGGTTCTTCTGAAATTAAAAAGTAATTAGTTAATAAATACGTACCATGATCAATATTTTTTTGTAATGGAGAATTATCCGAAGTAATGTTGTTTTTGGAAAAACATTTGTTAAGTTCTTTCGCTGTAGGTTCGGTTTTCGTCACAATATCAACAGTAGAAGTTTGTTCCTCCAATATGGATTTATCTATTATTGTATCGGGTTCTTCTGAAATTCAAAAGTAATTAGTTAGATAATACCAATCAGGAAACTATTGATGAGTTATGTAGCCTATATCGAAATTACTTTTTGATCCTACAACAGGAACTGTTGTTTCAAACAATAATTTGTTTTCATTTTCCTGAATCAGCATACTGGATTGAATTGTCGAATTCGAAGGCTGAGTATTAGAAATTTCCAATACGATGTTAGATTCATGTAATTCTTTGCTTTCCTCTCCTTTTTCTTTTTTAAATACTATATTATTACTAGGGTTTTCTTTCGACAAGTTATTTGCAACCGACGATTGTTTTAAAGATGTATCAAGTAATTCATTTTCCTGTGCCGCTGATTCTTCTGAAATATGGAAATTTTAATTATCAAATAGCTTTCGTTATTTCGGATATTTTGGTTTTTATTATGTTTGACCATTACCAATCTTATAATTTTGTTGCTTTTGACCAGCGAAATACTACTTAGTACACCTAGATTTTTTAGTATTTACATCAAAAACTTACTATTCATTATCATCGCTTCGTTTTCTTCAACGATCTCTGACCATTTTTT
>NW_020271826.1:0-373 GCF_003268045.1 Sipha flava
TTGTTATAAAGAACTGCTTACCTTCCAATTATAATCATGATGTTACTAAAGATATTTGTAAGGAGTCCACATTTACAAACGTGTATAAAATGTTACAAGTTGCTCTTACAATTCCGGTGAGTTCTGCTACTTGTGAAAGAAGCTTTTCCTCAATGCGTCGTCTAAAAAACTGGCTAAGGGCAAGTATGGAGCAACAGCGTTTCACAGATTTATCAATTTTGAATATTGAAAGAGATATTGTTAATAAAATTACTTCATCAGAAATACTAGAAAAATATTCAACTACTAAAAGAAAAATAATATTAGTATGACATGTAAGAATTTTGAATTATATATTTAGTTATAAAATGTACCTTATAAAAGTAACTGCTAA
>NW_020271826.1:473-2707 GCF_003268045.1 Sipha flava
ATTATATTATTAATACATAATAATTTTAACAAATTATAAAATAGATTTTTTTATTTGTATCGCCTAAATAATATGATATATGTAATATCAGGTATATTACTGTTAGTATACTTAAATATTGTGTGCCATGTTTTTATGGTTCATTTAAGAATGGTTATAATAATTATAAGATTAAAATATGGTATTTGGGGGTGTGGGGGCATAGCCCCCACGGGTCTGTGTCCTCTACATAATTTTAGCACCCCCAGTGTTTGGCTTCTAGTTGCGCCTATGCCTATTTCCCTATGTTATTAGTATAGGCAAAATATTTGATTCTTATCAAAACTGCCGATTTCCATGAGTCGAATACTTAAAAGTTTTAAAGAAGGTTATCTTTATAATATTGATAACATTTATAAACAAACTTCGTGGAGCGAAACGTTTTAATTTTCTAGAGAACATTTGGAACGTTTCAAACCATTTTTCGTTGTCGTGTGTTGTTTATTTACTGAGATAACGCTATGTCCTACGTGAACGCGGTAAACGCGTTGCGGTGCGAGCGACGCGGCGAAAAAAATTATCAAATATATAAAAATAGATTAGATTGTCCATCGTACGCGATAAACACGGGCGACGCGAACGAATTCATTCGTTCGTGTTCGCCGCAAGGTTTGAAAATCAAATCGTTTTGTTTTTGGTCGCGCGTTGAAGCGACTAGACGTATATCAAAGCGGATGTTTTAACTTTGTTTTAACTTTTTAACCATGGTCAATATGGAGCTCCTTATATCCGAGGTACAAAAAAGAAATGTTCTCTGGAATAAGTTTAATAAAAAGTATAGGGACAGATTGGTGTCTGAGAAAGAATGGGAAGCTGTTGCCAGAACAGTACATATGAATAGTAAGTCTGTTAAATAATTATTATATTATATTAATAGTTCAAAATAGTTTGAATAGTATAAAAACATTTAAACATACAGATATGAAATAAATTTCGTAATTAATTTGGCATGCAGATCCCGAAAAAAATTTTTTTTCACAACATTTGTTATAATAAGTATCAATTTTATTTTATTATTTAAAAAAATTATAATTATTGGAATAGTATAGTGACAAAATATGTATTAACATACTTGGAAATGATTATAAAATACAGGATGTCCCGTGAGGATTGCGATATTAATGTTTGTAGAAAATTATTTTTAAATTTTATTATCTTTAAAATACTTCACAAATCTATTTCTTATATTAATTGCGGTACTTGACGCTCGATTGTTGGCTCTGCCTTTGTAATTCAGCGATATCATTTGATTATGGCCCTTCGATATGTCTGTTTCGTAATCGTCTAGGGCGTAATGTTGTGTTGATGATTTTTTTTCCAAATCTATTATTGTATTGTGTAAAATACAAATAGCCTTTACAATATGATCCGCGTTTTCTACTTTTGTTTCTATTGATTTTAATAGAATTCGAAACTTTGATGAAGCTATGCCGAATGCACACTCGATTGTCATTCGTGCTCGCGCATGTCTATAGTTGTAATACTGTTTTTCGTTTTCTTGACACTGTTTTCTTGGAAAAGGCCTCATTAAGTAATTTTTCAATGGAAAAGCTTCATCTCCTATAAACACAAAAGGAGCCAAGACGTTCGAATTTGGTAATTTTATTTCATTCGGTAGTTTAAGCGAACCGTTTTCGATACGTTGGTAAAATTTAGAATTTACCATAACACCACCATCGCTATCTTTCCCGTATCCACCCACGTCTATCATCAAAAATCTATAACTCGCGTCAGCTACTGCCATTAGAACAATCGAGTGATATTGTTTATAATTAAAATACATACTCCCGGAATTTTGAGGGCATCGCAGTCTGATGTGTTTGCCGTCGATACTTCCCACACAGTTTGGAAAATTCCATTTTTCATGAAATTCTATTGCTGTGCTTTTAAAAGTATCGACGCTTGGAGTAGACATGTGTTTGAATTTTAACGTATTCCATATTACTTTACACACTTCAATAACAATGCTTGAGACTGCGGACTTAGATATTCTAAATGACATTGCGATTTGCCTGAATGCTAGTCCTGTTGCTAAATACCTAAAAAAATACATTTTCACAAATTTAGTTACAAATAAAAATTGATTCACAGGAGAAGACGTAAAACGGAAATGGAAAAATATAAGAGACACGTATTTAAAAGAAAAGAAAAAAAGTAAAAAAGAGCCGTTCGGGAGACTCTCAAGATAATGCAGA
>NW_020271827.1:0-1799 GCF_003268045.1 Sipha flava
CAATGAGTTGAAACGTGGAAAATACGAAACAGACGCGCTTATAAACGATACGCTCGCTCCAATTATCGACCCTCTCAACAGGATACAACAACAACAACAACGACAACGGATTACGAATGCAGAGTACTATGGTCCGAAAACGAATAATGCGGATTCCGAGGATATTTATCAACGGTTCGAATCTTCAGGGTCTCTCGACAAGGTTTACGGAGTGAAAAAAACTAGAAGCGGTCAACTCGTCTTAGGAAATAAAAATATTACATTTAACCGAGACGAATTACTTGTCGGCGCCGGCGGTGACGTCAACGCTGAACACAGTAGTGCAGATGATATTATTTCGTATCCACTAATGTCTGGACAGTGCATGTTGTTGTTATCGAAAGACCCCACGGATTATACGACGAGCGATTTGAATACGTATAGAGAAATATTGGTTCGGACATCGGGACATCTGACGGGGGTGGGAAAAACTCAAAAAAAAAACCCCCGGCATACAGACGGTGAAAATATCACGCGGAAAAAAATTCGATTTGATTTCCAAATTATTTTCCGATGCCGTCGTTGGTAAAAAAGTCAACATGCGTCTACAAAAGTATAATCATATTTATTGGAACGACGTGAACGAGTTGGTACAGAGACTACGTCTGTTGTACGCCTCGCTGGCAGCGGGTAACACGGGTGTTCGTAACGAGATTATTGCGATTTGCGAAGAATTAGTCGAATGTAAATTGTTAACGAGAATACCCAACATCTAAAACCTGCGCGCGATGAGTACTAAGCAAAACATTGCTCAAGAGCTTCATAGACCGGCGCGGAAAAATTACATCAGGCGACGAGTGAACGTTTACGGTAAAAACGATCTAAGTAGTATGAAAAGGAGAGTTCCAACACAGCCGCCAGCCGCCACAGCTACCAGCCACCACAGCCGCCACCCGCCACAGCCGACGACCGGTCCAGCCGCCCAGCCGCCATATTTTTTTTTTTTATCACAGCCGTCGTATTTTTTTTTTTATCACAGCCGCCCGATCGTTCACGTAACCTATGTATATTTTAACCCCTCCATGTTTTTTCATTGGAAAATTGTCAAGTCATATTCTTCATCACCCCTCCTACTACTTCCCCTTATTTAATTTTTTTTTTCCATCATTTGCATACCTATAATACGCCCTCTTTACTCCATCCGTATATTTTACATCAACTCTCCTTTTACTTCCCCTCATACATATATTATTTAAAATGTTATCACGAGGTATAAATTGATAAGAGATTACATCACCAATATTTTATCGACATACCTCTAACCGAAAATGTTATCACAGGGAATAAACTGATAAGATTTTTTTGATTTTAGCGGATTTATATTGTTTGACTTAATTTTTTTTTTAAATTATTGTAAATAGTCGAAACATCTGTCAGGTATGTATATTATAAGTATGAGTCATAGTTATATAAAGGTGTGTTATAATTAGAGCCCGGAATTATATTCTTTTGCATATTTTTTTTGAGTCTATGCAGTCAGACGGGGGTTTTAAATCTATACGAATCATGAAACCGGTGTATTAATGGCAAAAGTATTTTTTTGCATATTTTAGAATATTTCAAAATAAAAGAATATTTCGTATAATAAAGAATATTAGAGAATATATCGATTAATTTGTATAGATGTTCGATATTTTTTGTTACAGTGGCGTAAATAATAGAAATTATATTATGCCCGATAATAGTGATACTGATATGATATTGAAAATATACTATAATATATTTATATACCATCGTATATACGATTGTTATACCCTACA
>NW_020271828.1:0-5474 GCF_003268045.1 Sipha flava
TTGCTTTACTACTTTCTCAAATTCATTTGTAATATTTAGTGCATAATCCTGTGCTTCTAGTAGTGGTATACACTGATCTGCTGTAGAAACATACTTTTGACCTGTCATTCTCCTTATAAACACATCTAATAACAGTAGGGTGCTATTTATATCAGTCCTTTGAACTTGTAAAGAAGATTGAGCGCTACTTGAATGGTTTATAGTTGGTAATGTAGCTTTAAAAGGAGCAGAGATAATTTCTGAAACACCTTGTACAGCAACTGTCATTGCACTAGTAAAAGTATTTACTATAGCATTTATAAATAAGGCTGGTCTACTAGCTGCACTCTTTAGACTACTTTCTACAGCCCTCTTATTTCTTCCACTAACTCTATCACTTTTTAATGATTCTACCTTTGCTTCAGTAGAATTGAAACTATTAATAATATTAGCTGTATTATTCCTATACTCTTCCTTTAAATCATCAAAACTTCCTACATTATGTAATTCATCTTTTATTTCTATTTCTTTGTTTGTAAATTGAATAGCCAGTGTTTCCATATCTTTGTTTTTATAAAATTCACTGAATATCAAACTTGCATTTTGGTTAAATGTCATTATTAGATCATTTCTTAGTCTACTGAAAGTATAATCCTCAACTTTCTGTGATATCACTAACTTATTACCCTTATCTATATCTTCTGCTGCTATTCTAATTATTTCCTCGTTACTATCAAACACTAAAGGTAGTGGTCTTAACTCAAATTCTTCTATTTTCATCGCTACATTATTCATAATTACATGCAGCCTTTCATACCAATTTGTCAACAAACCATCCTTTAATCTTACCTGTACTATATTACTTTCTAAAACATCTTTATCTTTTTCATGATATAACCGAATTAGCAAATCTTTACCACTTGCTATCACCTTTGTTTTCACTTTTACATTTAAATCTCTTTCTACTTGTTTTGTTATTTGTCGCAAATCAAAAGTGTCTATTTTATTTTCTTGATCAACATCATAAAGCACTACTTCTGGTATAGGTAACTTATTCGTTAACTTTTCATAACCAGACGTAACCACAAATATATTTTCACCTCCATTTCCCACTAAGTGGCTTTTATATTCAGGGTTGTTGTTAAGTACATCATGATTTCCATGCCCTACTGCAATGCTTTCATTACTTGCAAGAGATTGTACAAAAATAGACATCTTTAAACTATTTGCTATTAAAGGATAATATTCTATGATTTCATCAACTGATTTATTAGTCTTTTGAATTGCAAAAAGTTTGTTCTTTATTACTCTTATCTCAGTATTATCTTTTAATTGATATAAAGCAGAATCACCATTAATGATGACATTAAAACTATTATTCTCTACTGTGTAATGGTTTTGGTCTCTATTTATGGACGCTGGTTCAAACCTTATGTTGTTAATGTTTGACATAAAGTTAAAGTTTACAGTGGCATTTTTAACATCAATACTATCAACATCATAGAGTGTGTAATTAAACATGTGTATATTTTGTGTACCTGGCTTTAGATTCACATATGACTCACCTCTACTTGCACTAGGTACTATATAAACAAAATTACCATTTTCAGCATTGTTATCGACTTTAGTATAAGGTCTAATTACAAACTTAATTTCAGGAGAACAACTACTATTATGTGCTATAGCTATAGTATCCATATTATTTTTGCCTTCTCCCCCTCTACCATCTATATATCTAGTATCACAATTAGTCTGCACATAGTCCTGTTTGTTTCTTCGTAGTAAAAGATTATTTATTCCATCAACCCCTAAACCAAGTTTATTATCGCTTGCAACATATCCAAATAATTTTGATAAACTAACGTTTACAGAACTTGTATTTTCAGCAAAATGTTCTAAGTCTAGAGTATTAGTACCATTACCTCCCCGTATTATACCCGTAATATTATTACCTTCTAAAACAAAAGTATCATCTCCATCTCCTAAAGTAACATCTTTATGTCCATTATTTAGAATAACTACATGATTATCATGTGGAAAACCTACTATAGTATCGGTTCCATTACCTAAAGAGATATATGTATAATTTCCTGTTCTATCTTTGAAATACTCTAAACCCATTGCATTTTCACAGAGATAAGACCCGTTGCTTGAAACTTGTTCATAATTTCCCTTAGGTAAGCAAAATAACTTACCATCATTTATTTCGTCTGGTCTTGCTCTACTTAGCTTTATATCTGATCTCTTTTCAGAAAATAGAACTACATTATCTAAGTCAATCTTACCGGACATTTTTCCTGCATCATCAACTACCGGCTTCATGGTGGGAAAAACGTACCTTTGAACATCACTATGTTGTTTTAAGTATTCAAGAGCTTGCGTAACAAGTTGATTATATAACTGTTTTTCTTCAATTAATTCTTCTATCTGCTGCTTTGGTTTGATACCTATAAATGCACGTATCCCTTCGAGGAACTTTTCTTTCGCTGTTAGATGTATAAATCTATCAATGTTTTCTACTTTCTTCACAGCTTGATAAACATCAGTACCAACAAACACAACAGCACCAATTGTAGCACCGATAGGACCCGTAACTGATGAAACTCCTTCTAATACTTCAAAGCCCTCAGCAATTTCTATACCTATTTCTGCACTATCTACACCAAGGTAAACTCCATCACCTACCACATTAACAAGAGTGTCTGAATTGCCTTTTTTATATTCCTGTATCTGATTGTATAGATCGTAAGCGATAAAAGCTGAGGTACCACGAGCAAGGAGAGGCGATGCTGCTTTTAGAGATCTACCAAGAATAACTTTACCGTTTGAAGCTAATTCCATACCTTTGAGAGAGATAGCTTCAGCAACTTTAGCAAATCCTTGACCACTGGCAATAAAGCCCAGATTAATTGCAACACCTTCATAATCATGATTAAGAAAAGAAGCTAGAGTTGCCTTTCCCATCATTCCATGCATGGCGATACCAGAAACCATTCCTACTTTATTTAAATGATTCATGAATTTTTGATTACTAATAAGCTTATTAATTAAACCTTGAGATTGACCCATCACTTGAACTTTATCAGCTAGATCAAGCAACTGAGCAAGCTTATTTTTCGACATTGGTTCAGTTTTAATGAAACTAATAAGTTTATCACTGTCAATCTTAAGACTACTAACGTCTCTTTCATCATTTTCACCTTCACGAACTTTCTCTATATCGTCATCCCAAGATAATTCACATTCACCAACTTCTCTTTTTCTTCTGCTACTACTTGATGGACAATTATCTTTTTTTCTTTTTTTTTGTGATTCTAGCTCTTCTATCCACGATTCTAGCTCTTTTATCCACGATTCTCTTTCTTTAATCTTCTTTTCATTATTTTTTACTTCTACTTTCTTGTCTATCAATTTTTTACGGAGTTCTATTTCTTCTTTATACCATTCTATTGCTTTTACTTTATTATCCGTTGACTTCAACTTAGAATTCAACTTACCTAATTCTAAACATACGTTAGCCATGTTTTTCATAATCTGTAAAGTATCAGAATGGTCTTCACCTAGTGTCTTTTTTTGAAATTCATAGACTTCTCCATAGATTCGTAATGCTTTTTTGTAGTGATTTAATGCTTCTTCTTTTTGTGTGTTTGATTTCAAATTACCAAGTTTGTTATATGTGGATGCAATAGTGCCTAGTACTCCTATGATGAATGTTACGCTCTTTTCAATGAGCTGACGGTCACTACCATATATTCCTTCTTTCTTTTGTAAAACCTCAAGTTCGTTTTTTAATGCATCTAAATAAGATTTTTGTGCTTTCTCATAATTTTTACCTTGTGACTCTGCTTTACCAATCTTGCGGTGTATAAACGAGATCCTTTTCATGGTCGGTAGAATGCTTTTATACTCTTCCTTATGATCTCTCTCTTCCTTCTGATCTTCCTCTTCACATTTGAGAACTCCTTCATAAATTCCAAGTGCTGTTCCGTATTCTTTTTGTTTAAGTTTGCTATGGCCCATAGACTTTCTTATAGCTAAAATATTAAGATATTTTTTGCATTCGTCAGACGAATTTAAGATATTTTCATACTGTGATGATTTTTTAATTTCTGTATATTCCTCTATATATTCCTCTATATTATCAAATTCAGTAGTGGTATCTTTATCAAGAGTAAGCTTTATGACTTTACGGTGTAATTTATCATATTTTTTATAAGATTCCTCATGGTTTCCCAATAAACCGTAAGTATATGCTTGACGACTCAAAACTAGTAAAGACCTTGGAGAATCAGTGGCAGTTTGTATGAGTTTTAAAGCTTCCAATGCTGCTTCATACAACTCTTCTGCTTCTTTATTTTTGCCCTCTTTCCTCTTGTTTTTTCCTTGAGCATTTTTTGCTTTAACTATATTTAGTAGATTATCAACCCTCACATCATCGCTTATTTCTATTAACTTTTTATCTACCAGTTTTTTGTATAGCGATTCCACTTTTGAGTTAACCAATATCTCAAGTGCACTATCATACTTGTCCTGGCGGATCAATTCAAGAGACCTACTATTGAGTAAACTTAAAACTTCCTTTGTTAATATAACTTCCCTATCATCTTTGCTATTATAAGAGCTAATTTTCTTGTCCAATATATCTAAAATTTCTTCTGCATGTTTATCATCATATAATATAGTACGTATGTTTTCAGCATCGATATTTTCTTTCTCAAGAACCTTAAAAACTTCTTCATACAAGTTGAGTTTTTTACTCTTGACACATAATAATTCATCAAGATAGGTTATATATCTATTGTCTTCTAATAAAATTTTTATTAGCCTTTTCAAATTGTCTTTTTCAATTACCTCGTCATTTTGTACTTTTACTATCAAGCTAGCAATGTAAGGTGCTGTATATTCTGCTTTTGCTTTCAGTAATTTTTTAATAATTCTATATACATAATCTGGATTTTTAAGCTCGAATTTTTGTTTTTCACGACCTAATTTTACATCTCGTTTCACCAAAAAGTCTAAAAATATTTTATCACTAAATGCTTCTTTTATATTATCAAATTTAATTTGATACTCATTATACGCATTGTAGAATACTTTAAGTATATTATGAACAACTTTAGCAACATTTATTTGTGTACCTTCTATATCTATAGTCCCACCTTTCTTAATATTGTTAAGAATTTCTTCAATGGATTCTTCTGCAGGGCGTGATAATTCACGGTTTCCTAGTAAATTTTCATGATTTTTAAAAAGGAAATCTTCCTTTTCTTTCATAACACAATCATATAAGGAGATAATATCTTGATCCGAAAGTTGATCTTTTCCAAGTTCCTGTAAATGCTTTAAACTCTTTAAATTCGTCACAATACCTGCAATCATGTCTACATGTTCGTTGTCTACAGAGAGCCCTATCATCATCTTATTAAAATCACTTTCTTCTACACCATATTCATTACAAAATTTCTTTTGCAACTCTTCCTTCTTTTCCTCTAGCT
>NW_020271828.1:5484-11248 GCF_003268045.1 Sipha flava
TTTTTAATAATTCTATATACATAATCTGGATTTTTAAGCTCGAATTTTTGTTTTTCACGACCTAATTTTACATCTCGTTTCACCAAAAAGTCTAAAAATATTTTATCACTAAATGCTTCTTTTATATTATCAAATTTAATTTGATACTCATTATACGCATTGTAGAATACTTTAAGTATATTATGAACAACTTTAGCAACATTTATTTGTGTACCTTCTATATCTATAGTCCCACCTTTCTTAATATTGTTAAGAATTTCTTCAATGGATTCTTCTGCAGGGCGTGATAATTCACGGTTTCCTAGTAAATTTTCATGATTTTTAAAAAGGAAATCTTCCTTTTCTTTCATAACACAATCATATAAGGAGATAATATCTTGATCCGAAAGTTGATCTTTTCCAAGTTCCTGTAAATGCTTTAAACTCTTTAAATTCGTCACAATACCTGCAATCATGTCTACATGTTCGTTGTCTACAGAGAGCCCTATCATCATCTTATTAAAATCACTTTCTTCTACACCATATTCATTACAAAATTTCTTTTGCAAACTCTTCCTTCTTTTCCTCTAGCTTTACAAGATCTTCAAATATCTTCCTTCTTTCCAGATCACTCAATTCTCTGTAATGTTCTGAATTTTCACTTTCCCAGTCATCATCAATTTGATTCTTCTCCTCTCTTTTTTCATCATCAATGACAGCCATAAACTTGAGGTATTTGCTTACTAGGCCTTCAATATCATCGTCCTTTGCTGGAAATAATAACTTTAAAAAAACATTTTCATAAGAATCTTGTGCTTCCCATTCTGACAAAAGTAAGTTTTCTTGTTTAGGCTTTTTATTAAAACTCTCCAATTGTTCTTCTAAAGCTTTTATCATTTCATCTGGTTCTTGATCTATCGGTGCCTCTGACAACTTGTTATGCATTTTGTGCGAGATAGAATACTTAAATAACTTAGATCTTGAGATGTCCATACCATTTTTAAGCTTACGCATCCTAGAAGATAAATTTGTATACTTATGAAAATTATGTATAAGTTCATTTCTTAAACCTATTAACTCCTTGAATTCCTCTTTTAGATCATCAATAATAAGCGGAATAATGTTTACAGTAAGATCAAACATTATTTCCTCCTGCTCTTTTGAGGTTTGTTTTCTATTGTAAGCTTTTTGTACTAATCCATCAAGTATATTTAATATTTTTTCCTCACTTCCTTTTTTCTTAACCTTAAACTCAGCCACTAATATGTTTGTTATATCTTTGTTGTTTGTGTTACCTGACGGTTGATCCCATTTGTCATACACTTCTTTTACGTAATTTTTTAAATTACGAAAAAAACTTTCTACATCTACTTTTTGAGGGGGCGTTTTGACAAATTTATTTAGATCTTTAGGAAAAAACTTTGTTCCCTCTTTACGGTGCATATACTGCGTTCGCAGTTCTTTGATCAATGTATAATTTTCTTCTCCGAAATGTTTTTTAATAAATGCAGTTTTGTCATGACCTAGCAATATTTCCTTTATTTCTACATCCTGTAGTGCAAAGGCTTCCAAGAAGAGCACAAAAATATTCACATTCTTATAGGTAAATTTTTTTATATCTCCTGTATTTTTTATTAAATTGTCAAGAGCTTTGAGAGAAACCTCAATCTTTCTCTTTATCTTTTCCTCTATCTTTTCCTCTTCTTCTTTTTTGTCATTATTATCAGAAGGATTTTTATAAAATTTCGTTAGCATGTTCAAAGCATTACCTATTGCTTGTTCTGCTGGATCCCAGACAAAATCATTAGTTCCGGAATGTTGTACACTGCTACTTGATTGTGTAGGAGTATCCTTACTATTTTTTGAAGTCCCTGGTTTAGGTTCATTATCAGCTCTTTTCACTCTATTTTCTGAATGTACAGAATGACTAATAGAAGCATATGAAAAGTGGTTTCCTTCATGAGATATTACAACTTCTGTATCAGACTTAATGGGTTGTGCTTGATTATTATGTAAATTAATATTTTCTTCAAGATCATAATTTCCTATATCTTCTTTAATCAAAGAAGGACTAATCCTATCTTCTAAACCATAAACTTCTTTTCTAGAAACTTTTATAGCTTCTTTAATGTCTTCTTCTAGGCCACTAAGAAGTGGTACAAAATGCTGCTTGTAATTTATTATTCTCACGACCTGTTTATTACTATCTTTATGTAACTCATCAAGATTCACTCCTTCTATAAAAACTTCTTGGTCATCACTGCCTGGTGTAATTTTAGTTACTGTAATTTTTTGACCACCCTCTTCATTCACTGAATAAAAGTAAAGTTCTAATTCGTATTTATCAGAAATCATTTGTCCTTCAATTTCAGGTCTTCCCCATATAGGAATAGGACCATTTTCTGTAGCCATATTTTTAATATAGTACGAATATTTGTCAAGAGTACCTTGCTCATTTTTAGCATCATTTCCTTTTTCATCCTTAATGGAACTAAGATGAGGAAAAGCAACATTTTTCTGTGGGACAAAATAGTCCTTTGCATCCTTTATAATTTTATCTTTGTATTCTTTAGCATTATTCGCACAATCTTCTCTCAGTGATTTTACATTAAACCTTTCACTATTTTTGATCATACCTTTTAACTCATTCAAGCCTTGAGCTACGGAGTCAAAAAAGCAATCCCCTGTTTTAACTGCTACTCCTATTTTAAGGTCATCAGAGTAAGAACTTCTTAATTTATTTAATAAACCCTCAAGATTTTGTTTTTTTGACGGATCTTTTATCTCTTGAAAAATAGAAATAGGCTTCCTGTCTATAGTACTATCACTTTCTGAACGTTTTAAACGTATTAAGTTAGATCTTTGTTGCAAAGCTTGCTTAACTAACTGCTTTGTATATTGTACTTCATCTAGCTGTTCACTAACTTCTGAATTAAATTCTTCTTTTTTTAAATAGCCTGCTGGATACCTTGTCTTTAACATAAAAACCCCCTATTGTTACACCAAAACTGATCATGATTGATCTATAACATAATAGGTATTAAACTTAATAACGCAAGTGTTTTTTTGCACTAAATTATTTTTTATATTTTGAAGTTAAAATTAGCACTGATTGAAAATTGTTTATTTACTTGGGATTCCAACTGCGTTAAAACTTATAACATTTTCCTCTCCGTTCTCACACATATATGTACTTTCATGTAAACAAAAATTACTAAAAAGCTGTCTAATATGGCTGATTTTAGCTATTTTGCATAATGATTCCGAGAAAGAGTTTTATTTGTATCGCTTGGTCCACCATAAAAAAGTTAAGAATAGCCCTCTGTTATAGATATATTATATGCCTAAATCCGCCACAGTGGCCAACTTCAGGCATGAGGGTATTTGGTGTTTTTATACCCAATCATCTCTTTAAAATCTTTATTATTTTCTATAATTTATTAACTTTTATATCTCCATTCTCCATGATATTAGGAGTTTTTTACAATTTTAGAGAAAGTAAAATAGTAAACAATTGAATTTTTTGTTACGCTGAAGAGTAGGTTTTGTCAGGGTAAAATCACTCAAGTTACTTACACTCAACTTACACCATCACACTCTGGAACTGTGCATTTAAGATACTATTATTTAATGCTAATGTGATATATTAAATTAAAATGTTAGGTATAAAAATGAGTGTTAAAATAAATTATGCAAGAATTAATAGACGTGTTATAGCATATGCAGTTGACCAAACAACGTTTTTTTTAGTTTTTGCGTTATTTTTTGATATTATTTTTTCTGGCATAACTTTGATGCAAGATGAGGTGTTAGTAGATCTAGTGTATCTAATATTAGGAGAACTAATATATGTGATATTAGAAGTAGTAATGATAATAAAACTTGGCTGGACTCCAGGTAAATTGCTATGTGGTATATATATCAAGGATGCAAATACACTTAAAAGTATTACTTTGATGCAAGTAATGATAAGAACTACCCTTAAGGTGCTTGTGTGGATACCTTGGTATATTTTTAATTGGTTTTTAATTTTTCCAGTGTGGATGCCTTCGTGCATTTCTATATGGTTTTCCATTTTACCAATATTGGTTTTAATACCTGCAATCTTTGATCAGCGTAAGCAGTTTTTTCATGATAAAATTGCAAAAACAGTTGTGATGGATTGTCATAAACCTGAAGAATCTCACTTAAATGTAAACTATGTAGGAATAACTAGACGCATTGTAGCATATATCATTGACAGTTCTATTATTATAGGAACTTCTTTCGTGTATTATTTTATAATAATAATGTTTGACCATTCCGAATCTAAACTACTGACTATATACACTTGCTTATTTTTTTTACTATCAATAATATTTAAAGTACTAATGGTAATAAGAGCTGGTGGTACTCCAGGACAATTACTATGTTACATTTGTATAAAAGACGCAAATACACTGAAAAATATCACTCTAATGCAAGCAATAATTAGATACGTTTTGGAAGCTGCTGGTCTCATGCTAACCTTTACACTTATTACATTTGTTTCTAATTTTTTTGATAAGCACATCTCTGAAGGGTGGTTTGAACCTTTATCAGATTTAACCTTTACAGCTATAATATTAATTATAGTATCTGCAATATTTGACAAACGCAAGCAGTTTTTTCATGATAAAATTGCAAAAACAGTAGCTATAGATTACAGACTTTCAAGCTAATATGCTTTTGCATATAATTTATTAAAAAAGTTATTGACATTAAAAATATTCATATTACTATAAGCATATATTTAGCGTTTACATAAATTATTTATACCATTAACTTTGTGGTATAAGTGATTTTTATCGTATTTAAGGAGGGTAAAATGGGTATAGATCACACTAATGATATAACTAAAAAAAATAGTATTGTTCAGTTACTAAAGTCTGGTGTTTTAAAGCAAGGCGGTAAAATTGATTATGCTGAAGCAAGTAGATTAATAAATGCGCTGTCAAGAGATGATGCAGTTGAACTCCATCGTTCAAAGCGAAGCAAAAAAGGTCAGTCCAATCGTTGGGGTGATTTAATATTATATATACGGCGTGTATGTAATGAGAAAAATACGAAGAAAAATAGGAAGGCAGCCAAGGATATAGTAGAGGGGATTGTAGATTATCTTGATGATTATGAGGATAACCTTTACAACAAAACGCTACAAGAAGCTACTACTCAAAGTAGTCAAACATTGATGTCTCTAGAACAGCTTAACTTAGAGCTAATTAATGCTGTAAAACAATCTAATTTTAATAAGGTTAAAGAGTATATTGATAAGGGAGCTGATGTAAATACTAAAGACAATCGTGGTAAGACACCTTTGCATATCGCTGCTAAGAGAGATCTTTTAGGCATAGCAAAGCTTCTATTGGATAAAGGTGCTAATGTCAATGCTCAAGAAAATAGATTTGGTAGAACGTCTTTACATTTAGCTGCTGAAGAGGGTCATTTAGATATAATCAAATACCTTATAGAGAAAGGTGCTGATGTTGATGCTTACCAAGGTGGGTGGAGTTATAGCACTGCTCTTCACTTCGCTGCAGAAAATGGTCACTTAGATGTAGTAAAATATCTTATAGAGAAGGGTGCTAACCCCAAAGCTACTGATAGTGATGGCAAGATTCCTATGCAAAGGGCTATTCAAAATGGTCACTTAGATGTAGTTGGATGCCTTATGAAGACAGAAGGACAACAGATGACAGCAGAAATGCTACAGGTCATAGAAGGACAAAATATTACAACGGCAATACCACAAATTACAGTAGGACAA
>NW_020271829.1:0-3215 GCF_003268045.1 Sipha flava
AGTTATAAAAGTAAACAATATGGTTATTAAAGAAAACAGTGGTGTTCCGAGTTATGGCCATAGTATGGCCATAGGTAGATTTTTAAATTAATTGAGTTCCCTTAATGGTCACTTGAATGAAATTGAAATGGATTGATCTAGAATTTGTTAATTACATCTTAAATAATTTAATTTAATACAACTAACCTAATGGCACAGGAACAAATAGCAACAGACAATTTGAACATTAACAACAAAATATTGTTAGAAAAAAAATGCTTAACAAATATGATAACAACATCGCATAAATATGATAATATAAAATTGAAAAATATTTTTACAGTGTTAACATCACTGTATATTATAATCCCTGTAATCAAATAAACCAGTTCATGTAACTGAATAATATAATAATAAATCTGACCCATTAATCAAAAGATAACACCATTTACAAGTTAAATAAAAATGGCTGGCCATAGATGGGGTACTGGCCATAGGTGGCGACTCCACCCTAACATGATTCATGAGATTAGGGAGGATACCCAATGGTAACACCCTATAAATGACAGAATAACAATGAAGAAAAAATATATATATATATAAACATTTTTTTTTTTTTTTGGTTTGGAGGTGTTACCTGTTTACGACCTCCAGCACTTATTAAGCTTACTTACTATAGAAGAAGATCTCTACACCATTGCCTTTTAAGTCTACGGCGCGGGTCATTAGGGAGTGTTTTCGTTGATAATTTAGAGATTAGTGGATTTGTATGTTGTTGAAGTTTGTTGTGAAGTCTGGTGTAGTATAGTTTTGAGATTTGGTTAAGATTTTGGATTTTAAGATCTTTGTGGAGGTTATTGTTGGTTAAATACCAGGGTGCAGATGTGACTAGGCGAAGGCATATTGATTGGAATGCTTGGATTGTACGGGTGTTTGAGGGTTTAGCGGCTCCCCATAAGTGAATGCCATAAGACCATAATGGCCTGAGTAAGGACTTATAGATTAGTAGTTTGGTATTTATATTCATTTTAGATTTAAGTAATGGTCTTAGGAGGTGGAGTCGGGTATTAAGGGCTTTTCGTTTGGCTTTTAGGTGAGGATTCCAGGTAAGTTTACTGTCGAGGATGAGACCAAGATATTTAACTTCTGAGTAGGAGGGAATTGAGATGTTGTTCATTGTGACTGAGGGGCAAAAGCCTTTTTTTAGGGTGAATGTAATGAAGGAGGACTTGGATTCATTAATTTTGATCTTCAATCTTTTTGTCCAGAGGTTAATTATGTTGAGGTGTCTTTGTAACATACTAGAAACAGTGATTGGGTTTTCATTGCAGGCCACAATTGCTGTATCATCCGCGTAGGAACCGAGTTCGGTGAAGGAAGTTTTAGGAATGTCATGCGTAAAGATATTGTATAAGAAGGGAGCAATATCGCTGCCTTGGGGAACTCCGGCTAAGATGTTAAAGTAGTTTGAGTGGCTCGAGTTCTGGCGTACGACAAAAGTACGATCGCTCAAATATGATTTAATCAAAAGGAAGTATGGGGCAGGCAGAAATTTTTTAAGTTTGAAAAGTAGGCCATCAAACCAGACTCTATCAAACGCTTGTGCAACGTCTAAAAAGACGGCAGCGCAGTAGTGTTTTTTCTCTAGAGAAACTGAGATGGTGTCAACTACTCTATGGAGTTGGTGAATGGTAGAGTGATTGGGTCTGAATCCAAATTGAGTGTCGGGGATAACTTTTGCCGTAACAGCTAGTGGAATAAGCCTCTTTAATAGGATTTTTTCGAATACTTTAGATAATGTAGGGAGTAAACTTATAGGGCGATAAGAAGTTACTTTTTCGGGAGGTTTGTTGGGTTTTGGAATCATTATTATCTCTGAAAATTTCCAGGTTAGGGGGTAATAGGATAAACGCATCATTGCGTTATAAATATAGGAAAGTAATATGATTACTTTTTTGGGTAGGTTTTTGGCAGTACAATTTGTAATTCGATCAAACCCGGGGGCTTTTCTGTTGTGGAGTTTTTTAATAATAAATTCGATTTCACCAGGACTTGTGTGCTTAGCTGGGAGTGAGACGGGTAATGCAGACTCTAAGGAATGTGAGACAATTTGACTTTGAGTGGGATTTAGAGTTATGTCATGTGGAGTGAAAGTTTGGGATAGATGTTGGCCAAATAGGTTTGCTTTTTCTATGTCAGAGACCACCCATGAATTATCTTCTTTACGGAGGGGAGATGAAGTTGAGACAGTTTTTAGGATTTTTTTTGTCGTTTTCCAAAGACAGGAGTTATGAGTTGTTAAGTTTTGGATATATTGTTGATAAGTGACGGAGTTGTGTTGTTGGAGTGCTTTCCTAAGTTTGTTATTTAGTTGGTTGTAAGTATGTTTGTCGATGGGGTATTTGTGCCTTTGCCAACGGGATCTTGCTTTTCGTTTTTCTCGGAGAAGATATTTTATATGATTTGGAAGTAGGTTATTGGGGTGAATTGTGGTTGGTGTTGTTGCTAAGTGTGTACATTCTTGGATATCTGAAGTGAGCTTTTGGATAGTATTATCAATGTCTTCGCTTGATTTTAAGGAAGGGTTGAGTTGTGTACGAGTATCGATGAGTTGTTGGAAAGTTGGCCAATCTATTTTTCCAAGATTTTGAGGATTTGTGGAGGAGTTTGAACAGGGAATTTCGAGGTCGAGTATGACTGGTGTGTGGTCGGATGACAGGTCATTTGTGTTGGAGATAATAGTAATGGAGTTACTTGGTACTCTGGCGATGACGATATCGAGGATATTTGGGCGGCGGTTTTGATGTGTTGGCCAATAGGTGGGGTTAGAGGGTGGCATTATTTTTATGTTGGAGTTATTTATTGAGTTATAAAGGATTCTGCCTCTTGGGTTGGTTGAGTGGCAGCCCCAAGAAGAGTGTTTGGCATTAAGGTCTCCGGCGACAATGAAGTACTTACCTAAAGATTCGAAGTAATTTATGAAATTGTTTGAGTTAATTTTAGGTCCTGGAGGGCAATAGATGGAGGAGAAGGACAGATAAAGATGTTTGTTGACAGAAACTTGGATGCTTGTTGCTTGGAGATATGTTTCGCTAATAGACGGAAGAAGGGAGTGTGTTAAGTTATTTTTAACTAGGATCACCGATCCAGCGTGAGCAGTGGAGTCAGGGTGATTACTTTGATAAACTTTGTATCCAAGAATTTTAATAGATTTTGTCGGGGTTAGGTGGGATTCG
>NW_020271830.1:0-1048 GCF_003268045.1 Sipha flava
TACATACACATTTTATAGAATAAATAAATAATAATAATAACATATTATTATTAATCGGCAACAATTGAAGTTGGATTGAAATATAAATTTTAAGTTGAGCATTTTTTAATAATATATCTAAATACGGTAACGTATGTATTTGTGATTTTGTCTGACAATATGAAATAGGATAATGGAACATAATGTCCATTTTTAAAAATATGAACCGTTAACAGTTGATATAAATATTTTGAGCAACAATAAAATGTACCATCCACAAATATTTTGTCACTAGAGCATAGCAATTTTAAATTAGAATTTGTAGAGTAGAATAAAATATTATTTACTGTGTCAGTATTAAGTAGAAAATCTACTGGAAACAATATTATGTATTTACGAAATCTGAAAATGTTTTAATATTATAATATATATGTTATATTCTTATATAAATATATAAATCTTTGGCGGAATCGATATATAAAAATATTCGGCGCAATCAACATATTCAGATATTCGGCGGAATGAATTAACTCCACTTCAAAAGGTGTCCATGTGTGAAGTGAGTGTGATTGATTCTCAGTCGGATTATTATTTCTGTTTTTCTGGTTATTTTTGTATGTGGCCAGGGATTTATATTTTGTTTTATTTCTCTTAATTTGTTTTCATGGTTTACCCAGTGTTTTTGCCATATGTTCCGTGTTAAAATGATTTTTTGTGTCTATTATTGTGCTGTATTTTTGTTTGGGGGCTTCAAATAATGTTGCAATTTTTGCGTGTTGGTCAGCTAGTTCGTTCCAGTTTATTTTACAATGGCCTGGCTTCCATTTTAATTTGACATTTTTATATAGGTTTTTTAATTTTCTTATTTGGTTTATGATGACGGTGGTACTATCGTTTGTTTGGAATGTATTTTTCATGCAGTTGATGGTGCTTAAGGAGTCCGTGAATATATTGTAATACTGATGTGGATCAATTTCAATAAGTTTTTGTGCTGATATTATGGCGATGGATTCAGCAGTAAATATTGAACAATTCTTTTATAGTCTATTTGTTGTTATTTTTTTATCAA
>NW_020271830.1:1187-4517 GCF_003268045.1 Sipha flava
GAGAGGTCTCTATATTATTGTTTTCTGCAAGTTCTGTGTTTTTGTTGATTTTTGTAGACCAAAGAGGTGTTTGCATAATTGAGTATTTTATTTTGTGTTCATCTGTTTGACGTGGTCTGGTATTAGTTTTTTAGTGTTATTTCTGGTTAGTCTTACAATGGAGTTAAGTGCTTTTTGAATTCTTCGGATCACGAGAGGGGGTTCACTAGCTATAGTGTAGATGCTTTCTACCGAACTGGATTTGAATACCACCGATGGCTAGGCGTAAACAGGTGTTGTGTATTGGGTCTATTATATTTAAAGTTCGATTTTTGGCTGACAAGTTTATTTCTGTGCCATATTCTAATTTTGACCGGATAAGTGCTTTATGTAATTGAATTGGTAGTTTGCTTTTGGAACCCCATGTAGTATGTGCTAGTATTTTTATGATGTTTCTTCTTTGGGATGTTTCTTTTTTGATGAGTTTTAGATTAGGTATACACGATAATTTTTTGTCGAATGTAATGCCTAGAATTTTTTTGTGTCTGTTTGGTATCGTCAGTTTGTTTATTTTGAAAATGGGGGGTTTTTGATTTATTTTTTTTGTAAAATAGATGCTCTGTGATTTATTTGGCGAAAAATTAAAGCCTGTATCTGAAGACCACTTTGTTAGTTTACTTATGCTTTTTTGAAGTATAATTTGATTTATGCTTGTTTCTTTACTTCTGTAAAAAATATTGAAGTCGTCTGCGAAGAGGTTGTACTTGGTATGTTCAGTAATGCAGTTTGTTTTATCGTTTATAGCTATTAAAAATAATTTCGGGGATAAACTTGGACCCTTGCGGGATTCCATTTTCTTGTGAAAATGTTTTGGAAGTTGTTTTGCTTAGTTTTACTAGTAGATTTATTTTTTCGGAACCCGTTTTGGAATGTTGACAGGTAGTTTATTTTTTCTAAGTACAATGATTGGTGGAAAATAGAGAACGGTATGCCATCTGGACCGAAGCTTTACACTTAGATAGGGCATAGAGTATTTCGTTGATTGAAATATCTTCGTTGAGTTGTATTTGTAGTGGATTATTTTGGTTAATCTTGAACTGAATCGGTGTCTTTTCTGCTTTGAATTTTATATTTCTAAATTCGGTAGTAATATTTAAAATACTACTATTTTTTTGGAAGTATCCTCCTAGTTGTTTTGCTGTTTCTTGCTGAGGGATTATGGTTTTGTTGATGATTATGTTAATCTGGTTGTTGCGTTTTAAACCTTTTAACGATTGTATTTTATTCCAAACGTTGGACGGGTCTATTTTCAAGTTTAGATTTGATGTAAAATCTTGCCAAGGTTTATTGTTGCTATTTTTGATATGATTTTGTATGGGTCATTTTTTTAAAAACGATTAAGTTGTTGAATTGTTTAGTCTTTTTGTTGTGGTCAAGTGCGGTGTATTTTAGTTTGATTGCTCATTTAATTTTAAAATATATGTATGTTTGTAGGTAATATTGTATAATTCAATTTTAATTTAATTTACAATCCGTCCAATTTCTGTGGGGTACGGGAGTAGTAACGGGTAGGAGAGCTTGAGGACACCCCCTCCTCCAAAAATATTCAGTGTTATTATATTTTATTAATTTGGATTTTTCAGCTTTAGAGACTTTTTTATTTGTCCTAATTAATTTTTTTCTTACGTCTTAAAACCCCTCGAAATTTTTTTTTACTACGCCACTGTTTGATTAGGTGTGTTTTGGTCTGGATTATTATTGAGCTGTGAAGTTAAGTTGGTTTTGGGATTTGAGGTTATGAATGTGATCTTTGGGTTATTATTAAGTGATTTTATTGTTTTATTGTTGAGATGTAGATTATTTGACGTTTTAGTAGTAAAAAAGTTGTTTTGGCCTTCTTTATGGGTGATTTAGCATTGACTCTCATTGTAGTCTTTGATGTGATTTACATTATTTAAAGTTCACTAAACTTATTTTTGATTGCATTTATTCAAATTGAGCCGTTAGAGACGTTATCGATGTATAGTTGGACTTTGCTATGTGCTACCGTCTCGGTTGAGCTGAACACGTGATCTGAAAAAAAAATGTTCTGTTCATTAAATATTAAGTAAAATTAATTACATTTTAAGTTTTTATTAATTTTAGAGCTTAAATTTTAATCTTCGCCACGATAAACCATTGACTTTTTTATAATATATAATCGGGATAATTAAATTAGAGCTATTCGTTCATAAATATTTTCTATAAATAGATTACAGAATCTATAAAATTTTAATTAAATCGTTGAGAATATATTTTAATTATCTTAGATATTTACCCATAATAATTCTCAAAATTTATAATAAGTCTACATGAATTGGAAATTAAATATTTTATTAAATTATAATTAGTTTAAATATTTTTTACATTGATGTGTAACATATTAAATGTGTTAATTATTCTTTTAAATGTTATTTTACGTATTCAATTCACATTTAGCTCTTACAATGCCTATCAATTTACTAACAGCCGATAAGAAGACTCTACAAGGTATATATTTTAAATCGCTTTGATAATTTACAATGACCGTTTTTTATTATTTTATAAATAAATTTTAGTATCATAAGGTTATTTAATAAATTTGGAAATACGTAAATCTCAATGGAAACAGTTGGTTAACTAATAACATTGTCGAAAAACATATTTAAGGGTCATACATTATAAGAACACACTGGTAATATTATCCCTAACATAATCTTAAGTTAAAAAGTTTTTATGTACATTAATATTGAATGATAATCCTCTGTAACTCTTTAAAGATAGTGGAAAAAAATTCCTAAATTATCATAAAAAGTTCAAACTTGAATTTTTCTTACAAAGATGATTCAGTAGTCAAATTTAAACATTTTTGCGTTGCAATTTTGAGCATTATAGTAAGAATGTAAGATCTTAGGATAAAATAGAAATATAATAATATGATAAATAACTTGTTTGGTAAAACTGCGTTCATTACAAAATTGTGTAAATTATTATTGCGTGTCATCCCTATAATCATAGATTTTTTGTTATATTCCTAATTTATATTGTACTATACTTATCTACAACATTTAGAATTAACATATCAATAAACACGCAAAAATTAACGAACTTCTAATTGTTAATAGTTTATTTTAATCAGTGGCGTATTTATGGAGTGGGGTCCAGTGGTACTGGCAATCTAAAAGGACTAAAAATTAAAACGAAAATTAAAGGTGTTAACATTTTATTTGATATTATATTATAATATAACGTTTTTACAAAGACACTAGTTGACCTGACAAACGTTGTTTTATCATATAAATGTTTTCTACAGAATATTTTACTAGAAAAAAA
>NW_020271831.1:0-2804 GCF_003268045.1 Sipha flava
GACGAGTAATAATTTATTTAAAAAGGAAAATGACCAGTTTACTTCTGATTAATGATCAATCCGTATTTATACAAATTCCAATGACGTAAAAAGTGATGTAATTCTAATATTAATACCTTTTACTATCGATTTAACATTATTATGTTAAGAGATGAAAAAACAACTTGTGGTTTTAACCTTTGCTCTAATTGTATTTCGTGTAACATCTTAATCTTAAGTCCTGTTAGAGCTAATATTTTAATAGGTATTACGGGTCAGGATTTTAATGTCTGGTAACGGCTATATTGATATTAAAAACATACACAATATAAGTATAACAACAACGGGTCACGGTGCCGGAGACGCGAAGACGAAACGGTATCTTCGGCCGTTGCAGAAACTGGACTGTGTTGACGCCGACTCCAGGGAGCCGCTGTAGCAGTCACGCCGGCCCTACAACCGCGGCGCCCGTGACAGTGTGACCACCATTAATTAATTATAAAATAAAAAAATAATAGACGCTAACATTTGGCCTTCCTGGCCAGAGGGAATCGCCCTCGATTCCCTTTACAATATAGCAAGTAAAAAAACATATATATATATCTAAAAAGTAAATAATAAAAAAAAAGAGAATATAATAATAATTTATAATAACAATCCATTTAAACATTACTCAATTAACAATTGGTCGGTTAATTTAGCTGATATCCGGACAGATGCACGGGTAGTCTCCTCGTCCGCTTTGGCCTAACAGTGCTGTTCCTGTCTTCCTCTTGCTGCACACCATCATCCTCCTGCTGCACACTAACATCATCCTGCTGCACACCATCATCATCCTGCTGCACACCATCGTCCTCTGACTCGGTTTCTGGTTGTCGTTCATCGTCGTCCTCCCGGAGGACCTTCCATGACTTGAGTTGGGTAACATGGGCGGTGGTAGCATGACCTCGCGTCTGTCACTGGCCACATCAGCCACCCGGTACGTGTCCCCAGGTAACACCTCTCCCACACAACATACAAATATTTAATTAATATTTATTAAACATGTTCATTAAAACATTACATATTTATTAAATATTTGAAATTGATTGATTATATGTTTTTCAATGTTGTATATATATTGCAGGTAGATTAGTTGAACCAAAATTAAATGTTTTTTCTTAACCTAGTATGTCCTTGCGCACCCATATGGTAACGCAAAAAATAATTTCTAAAAATAGATGTGGTTCCCCACGTATTAGTGTTATATCGAATTTATCAATGTTTATGTACTCTATATACATAACAGAACGAGATATGATTCATCAGAATTTTACAATATTAGTTAGTCGTGTGTTATACGTTGAAATAGTCGTTCTAAAATAATCGTTCTCATAACCATGGATTTTCGTGGAAGGTAAGTTCTTTTATTATTTATTCAATACACTTTTTTGCTTTAAACCTGTTAATATATTTTCCTAGAATGTTAGGGCATAGATAAGTATCAATTTTACACACATACATATTATTATTTACGCACATAATCGTTTTTTAGAGCGTTACCATATAGTAACGCTAGGTTTTTGTGTCATTATTCAAAGTACAGATTTTATTTTTCTTCAATTACGGTAACAATTATTCTTTAATTTATTATTATAATTTTAATTTTTATAGTAATGGGTTTACTCTTCAAGAAGCTCTGGATATTTTATTTGAAGCTGATGACGAGTATCAGGCACGAGTTGAAGAAATATACATTGAACCCCCTGAAGTAAACATTTTAACTGACGAAGATTCAGGTGACGAAGATGGAGCCGGAGCAATGGATAATTTGACTGGAAATTTGAAAGAAAATTACCTTTCCGTGTATTTTGTGATAACTTATTTACAAGTTCTAATCTATTAAGTTTTTTGAGAGATCATGGTTATTCTGGAACTGGGACTATTAGAGAAAATTGACTTGGTAAAGATTTCCCTCTAATAGGAAAAAAGTTATTCTTAAAAAAACAAATAGGTGAGTGTGCAAGTATTATTGAAAAAAATGACGGTATAATTTATGCACGGTGGATGGACAATTCGATTGTAACTGCAGCTTCTTCTAGTATTGGTGTGAAACCTATAAGCTACGTGCAAAGATATTCTCAAAAAGAAAAAAAGAAAATATCAGTTCCTAGACCACATATGATTGGAGAGTACAACAAATATATGGGTGAAACGGACTTGATGGACCAAAACATTGCTACCTACAGCATGGGTTCTCAACCTTTTGAGGTGCACGCCCCCTTTCAAACTATTTTATATGTTCACGCCTCCCCCTTCACTACTATAATATTGATGTATGCATAACATTTATATGTTAACTATACTTTAATGTTGGTTATTGGATTAATATGAATACAACTTCAATGACGTTTTTTTAATATCAAATGAATTTATTTGCACAAAAAAAAAATATTATTATTATTTAAAATTAATATTAACTATTATTAAAAATACAATTAATGAGAGGGTTGGCCCTGTTTATTTTTAATCAATTTTTTTTATATTTGGCGACATCTGTGATAATGCGCATCTCAAATCACTCTCCACGTCCAATCGTGCTCGATATTTCGATTTTATATAAGCAAGCGCCGAAAAGCCAGACTCGCAGAGGTAAGTGGAAGAAAACTGAACCAATAACTTCGCAGCTTCATTGGCAACTTCCGGATATATAGAGAGATAACACAGCCAAAAATCTTCAACTGTCTTATTTTTAAAGTCTTCTTTTGCTTGTGAATCATTCTTAAGGTCGATGGTTTGCTCTTGAAGATAATCTGGAAGTATGTCCACATCAATTTTGAATGGAT
>NW_020271832.1:0-4694 GCF_003268045.1 Sipha flava
ATTCACACATATTTCGAGTGGTCAATTGGCATTTCAAACATATTGGACAAGAAAATTCATTTCCAGTCCCTGTATTAATTTATCAATTTATTTTTATATTTTTTATGGAAATAGTATTCATTCAACTTTTACGATGAAATAAACCTTACAACTTTGTTTGTAATCTAACATAATATTATAGTTCTTGATAGTGTACGAAATTAACTTACTGAGCATATCTACTAAGGTATACTTTGTACTATTCGATATTCTTTATCCATCATTAAGTCGTTAATTAAAATCAGTGGAAACACGTGATGTTTAATGCGAATAAAGATGGAATTGAAGAATAGCTTTTCTATATACAAATAATTACACATTACACATCACTAGTCGTCACTGATTTTAATAAACAACTTAATAACGGATAATGAATATCGTATAACACACGGTATACGGTAATAGATGTGCTCAGTCAGGGGCGGACTGGGTATTCGACAGGCCAGTCAGCGATTTCAATACTTAGGGCCATTTTTTACAGAAAATTAATAATCATAATAATGTCAATTTTTTTTTTATCGAATTACTATTCAATTATCATGTTTGTTTATAAGTTATCACAGTAATTTTTGATTATTAGTTATTACCTTACATAAATATGATAATATTAAAAGACTGGCTATAAATGTTTGTGATTTTACTGTAGCACGGCCTAGCCCACGAACAGACTACAAACTATCTGCTATGTAGACAGCAAATCAAGATTTAAAAGAATCACATCATACAACAAATATTTAATGCATATCTATAAATATTTTTGTCAGTATAATGATTATTCTTAAATAAATAATTGCAACAAATAAAAATAAAATATACAAGTACAATTCTGGTAATAATATATTTATTTACACTAAATTTGAAACATAACTGAACATTCTTGCAAGTATAAAAATTACCCAATAAGCATCCTTTTCATTTCAGTGGAAGTGGCACCTAATCGATCAATTATAATATCATGAGGTACATTCAAGCCACGTTCAAGGTTCATAAACATGAATGCTTCTAATTTGTCGTTAGAAAGAGTTGACCTAAGTCTAGTTTTTATAGTTTTAAGTATTGAAAAACTCTTTTCGCAACTTACTTGAGTAAAAGCTAAACTTAATATTACCTTTTATACCGTATATAATCATTGTAATTTGGTGTATGAGTCACTAATGTGTATACATATGGGAATGCACATGAAATGCACGATTTACAACGATTTTTTTCGAATAATGCACATTTTAAATCATCTTCCATATCTGTGTGGTTTTCATTTTCTTCTTTGAAAAATTCATCGTTACAATCTTGATACAGAATACTAGCATCTATATTTGCTATGGCCTCGTAATTTTGAGCAAATTCTATCAACTGACATTGAATATCTAAAACATCGACATTGGCCATGGATGCGATTTTGGACAATGATCCTTCTGGAAACATGAATCCGGGAGTTTTTAATTGTGAAAATGTTCTTGGATAAAAAAATGCAGCATTTTGAATTACATCCTCATTGATCATATACCTGAACAAGCAAAAGAAGTATGTTACTAAAAAATATTGATATATCTATAACAGTAAAAAATTAACAAAACTAATATTTTCAAAATATAATTATACTAAAACATACCTATTGCTTAATTTAGCGAGTACGTTGTTATAAAGATCTTTATAAACTTCAACTTCAAACCATTTCTTTTCATCAACTAGTTTTTCGTCTGCTATCAATTCACCTGATATTTTCTTTTTAAAACGTTTTTTTTTTTTCGTAAAAGTACTTGACCAAAATATGTTATCTGTTCCATCCATTTTTTCCAAAATCGTTTGTAAATATTCAATAAATTCAGTAGTTCTTATAAAAATAATTTCAAAATTATTAACTCCTTCGATTAATTTTTCTTTTAAATTATGCAACAGTTTATATACTTGGGTATAATTTAATTTTTTCGATTGTATGCAAGATGATGCAGTTGAACTTAAAACGAACAGTGACTGGTACACATACGCTATCATTACAGTTTCAAACTTTAATAAGTTGTTTATAATATTCAGAGCTGTATGGCTGTATGGGATGATATGACATAAAACGTAGTTTTTCAGTCAACGAAGATTTATGAGAAAGTGCTTTAAAATTCGAAGATATGTCTATCAGAAAGTTATCATCTAAGTCTGATTCCGAACTCTGTGCTACTTCATCTTCATGTAGAGAATCATTATAAACTATATCATTTCCAAAATCAACTATATTACTTTTATCAAATTCAATTGATGAAGGAATGGAAGGCTGTATATTAACGTTAAGATCTTATAAAAATTCATTAATTGAGCATTTCATCTTTTGGGATATTAATTATGTTAGTAACTGAATAACTATAGTTATCATATTTTTTTATAATATAACTGAACGATGGTTAAGAAATTGATGGTTACATATTTATTAATGAATTTTGTGTTGATTCATTATTAGTAATTGATGTTACTGTGTCAAAATGCAATGCAACTTCAATAGATGGCCGCGTGCTAGGTATAAATCTAAAATTTAATTTTTGTTAATTTTTGTCGTGAGCAATAGCTTTTAATTTTTCTTTATCAGTTTCTTTTTTTCTTGCCTATCTAGAACTACGTTTTAATTTCACAGGGTATTCATTACTATCGTCATCACCACTACGCTTGTTATTTTTAATTGAAGATATGTTACTCATCTAAATTCCAAACAGTATTGAATGAATATATTTAAATAAAAAATTAAAACAATTTAACCCATCATTGTACTAATACTTAAATAAATTATTGATGGTAATATAAAAGACTAGAGTAAAATACCGTTTCCGCTAAAAATCACATTTTTAATACAATGATATACCACTGAATTCAAATTGAACACAATATACATTATAGCAATGTTTAGAAGGTTCCATAAAACAGTGAACGCGTTCATGGTTAGTTCACGTAAAATTAAACGCGTTCTTTCAAACAATGCATAATAATATTTATAGTCACCCACTTGACATTATATACAGTAAAACGTTACTCACTTGCGACTAGCCCGCATTTTAATATATAAAATAATAATTAGTAATAAAATATTACAATTTACAAATTATAAATTTTATACTAAGATGAATTCAGTTTTTAAATTGTTTGATATTATTCAACAAAATCCAATAATGGTGACTTAAGTCTAAAGAAATTAAGCAAAGAAAAAAATTAACATTTATTTTATATTTTTCAGTTTTTATAGTCTATAACTAGCAATATAATTTTAGTTGTCTCGTAGTTATTAAGTTTTTACGCCGGGCCCCATGCATGACCGTAATACGTTTAGTAAATATTATGTCGCATGAATTCAATTATTTAGAGAAATTAATTTTATTTCTGTTTTTTGTATAATATGTAATGACTTGGTACGAATTAGTTATGAATTATGATTAATGTTTAGACTTATTGTATACCTACATACTAATATGAAGAAAAAACGATGTCGTCCAGTTTATATACCTTTTAAAATAATCAATGACATTGCCAAACTATAACGACAATTCAAATCAACTACTATGTAAAATATGTGCTGCGCGACGCAGGTATAAAAATAACTCGTAAGCCGGTATACTGATTTAATCGGAACGATACGAAAATAGAATAAGCCGATAAAAAAAAACAAATTAATGTGAATTCATTTTCAAAAACATTGTGTATTATTATCCAGCGTTTAGAATTCGTCTTATTATTATTATTTTTATTATAAGATACATTTTTGTCTGATTTTATATTTTATTTTTATAAATAATGCAGGGCAAAATTATATATTATGGCCGACAGGCCAGTCCGCTCCTATGCTCAGTAATTTAATTTTGTAACACATCAAGAATCATAATATTATATTAAATTACAAACAATATAAACAAGGTTTATTCTATTGTTTATTTTGAATGAATACTATTTTCGTAGTAGTAAAAGTAGATCACTTGATTATCTCATTTAAATAAATCGTAACTCGACGTTTATCTTAATAACATTATTACATAATAATTAAATATTTCCTTTACTGTGTAAAAGATCGAACTTATTAAACATCGTATGACCGATAGTTTTTAATTTGTTAAACATTTTTATTGATATTGTTGATTGTTTAAACTGTATAAAACGAAAATATAATATTGTATATAAGTGTGTTGAAATATTGTTTTATAGGTACATTTTTATAGACAGATTTTGAAATATTTATTTATTTATAGGCTAAATGTCCTATCTTAATAATAGACGGAGACGAAACGTCCGTGGACTGGTTTTTTTGACGGAGTCGAAATGGCATGGGCGAAACGTCCGCAATTCCTAATGTTTATCTTCCTATATTAATTTCTCGTTCCTAAATTGTTGTTATTATTATTATTTATTATTATAGGCAAATTCTCTAACAACTAAGCAGACTAGAAAAATTAATTTTTTTTTTTTACCTTAGTCAAAAAAACTAATGTCAACCAGACTTAAATATACCGAGATCAATGCAAATAGTAGACAAAATGATAATGATAAGATTAAATATATATAAATTTGCTGAACCATTCCCTCCCTCATAAATAGTTCCTGGCTACGCCACTGTACCAAATCATATTATCAAATTTATTTCCGAAATTGGAGAAGAATGTCAATTAATGTTTAAAATCATTGTTTTCATT
>NW_020271833.1:0-41579 GCF_003268045.1 Sipha flava
ACCCGTAAACACGTAAGAACGTGTTCCCCTGGGGGATAACAAATACCCAAAAAAATTCCGAAGAACAAAAATCAGACCTACATCAGTCAACGAAATTTCCTAATTCATAGCCAATGGTGATGAACAGCTGTTCAAGACTATCTAAAAACAACCAAACAATAGATATTCTAGAATACCTACGCTTCAGGATAGACAACAAATATATCAAACACCAAAAAAAAAAAAAATATAATACCAAAATAAAAACCAAAACTTAAATACTAATCGACACGACCTATAAAAAAGCGTAAAAAAAGTACCTAAGAATTATCAAACTTAAAGATATACATTAAATATATACAACTCCAAAACGCCTACAGTACAACAAACAAATATCTATAAAAAATCTTAAACCAAAAACCAAAAGCACAAAAAAAATCAACGAGACATCAAACCGTAAAAAGAAGATCTCTAATTATAAACCAAAACAAATGACCAGCTGTTCAATCCTACCTACAACCAAAAAGAAGTAAGGTATACCAGACATAAAAATACACATAAAATATATATATCTCCATAACGCCAAAAGTACAACAAACAAATACCTATAATAAATCTTAAATCAATAACCAAAAGCACAATAAATCAACGAGAAATCAAACCGTAATAAGATAATGCCTAAATTAAAACCAGAACATAAATACTATTCAACATTTAGTACAAAACATCTAAACAATATAATAAACCAAGAAATAAGTACCCTATCATTAAGTATACAAAAAAATATATCTAACACCAAAACGACAAATATACATCAAACAACTACCTATCACAAATCATAAAACAAGAATCCGAAGAACAATAAATTAATAAGACATCAAACTGTATAAATAAGATCCCTAATTAGAAGCCAAAACAAATGAACAGCTATTCAACCCTACCTACAAACAACAAAAAAAAAAAAAAAAAATTCAAGATCTACTACTCATAAACAGAGCAAAAATTATATCCAACATCAAAGGCCACCAATTCATCAAATTTATACCTACCAAAAATAAAAAAAAAACAGCCAAAGAATAATAAATATTCCTATATCAAACAGTAAAAAGAAAGTCCTCATTAAAAGTCAACACATAATTACTATTCAACACTACATAATTAAAAAACCAAAAAAAATTAAAAAAGAAAAACCACTGTTATAAATAAAAAAACAAAAATATCCAACACTAGACAAATTTTAAATTATTAAATTCTTATTATAATTCTTATTATTATTGGAAGCCAAAACACAAGTTCTATTCCGCTCTACCTAGAAAATCCATAGTGAATAAAAAACGAAATACCATACTTAAATATAGATAACTCCAGTCTTGATTCCATTATTTTGCTCGAGATGATTGAAGAATTCCTGATAAATAGTTTTCTACGATGATGAGGTGTTCTCCCATCGATCAACCTCCAATCTGGAGGACCAACCACAAGGATTTGTAAATATCCTTTTGGGGCTATTGCAATGCATGTGGATGCATTGGGCGATGTGGATGGCATTTTTCCAACGCCACAAAACAGCTTTTAGTTAATGTAAACATAAAATCCCCAGTCTCGACGGAATATCTTATTAACAAAAATTATTAAAAAAAATTAATTAAACAAAAATAGTTCGGTACCTGGATAAGAAAAAATTAGTTAATTAACAAAGAAGAAGAAATATAAATAAAAATAAACTTTTAAAAATACTCAACAATATATATATATATAATAACAAAACATTGCCGAAAGATGCTCTTTTACATTGCCAAAACAAACAAGTGCACAAATCCAAGCAAACCCACGGGAGATCAACGTGTACAATTAAGAGGCCCCAACACATTCAATAAACAAATTCAACAGAATTCAACATTCAAATTAATCCAGTTAGAAGTATTGAAAGAGAAGAACAGTTCTACGATTCCGGCAACGACGGCGGCAACAGCGGACGAGATTGCAGTGACCACATTGGCGACGACGACGACGACAGCGACGTTGAATAATTGTCACAGTTAGATATCCAGCGGATATATAAATTTAAACGGCCCTTATTATTGCCAACAAATTCCCATCCAACTCTGATTATTTGATCGACGAGATTTCGGGTCCGGATTGGCTTATTGAAAAAACTTATTTGAATTATTCCGATTATTGCCAACGGCCCCTTGTATAATTGTAAATATAATGATCTAAAAGTATTCATATTAAATATTTAGTATTCATGTTATTATTTTATTCTCCACTGTATTCTCGGAACCCGATCAGCCACTTATTTGATCTTAGATCCAGGATCTAGTTGATCCTGTTGATCGAGACCCACACATGGAGAGGAAAGGTAGTTGACATTGGTTGTCCACTTTAATCTAAATCGGCCTCTCGATTACACATTTCACTGCTAAAGGGGTTCCTATGCTAAAAGAAATAAAGAAAATCAATTCCCGGTTACATTACTCATGTATCGTAAGAAAGTTAAGACTGTATATTATTAAATATATTTTGAACATAAATTAGAAGAAATGCATCTTGTAAAATTAAATTATTTAATAAATAAAAATTGTAACGAACACAATTTATTGGGCCGTAGTTGGCATTCATTACTGTACTTACACCGTTCCGCGTGACGGCCTAACACGAAGCAACACCGGCATATAGCCCCACTATATTGCCTACGGCGCACCACTACTATTCCCATGTCAGTAAAGCTTATTGTTTATCCACTTAATAGTTAATTAACACATTGAAGGTGATAGTTAACTATTGTAAAGTGCTTTATTGGACCAGTAGCAAACTGTAGGACTACCCAAGAACACCGATAGTCGACAACAATAATACCAAAATACATAATGAAAACACATCGATTACATCAGTCGGCATACGATGGATGGTTTATATAAACAGCGTCTGAACACAAGTTCCGAAGCACTCAACTATTACATTATGAAGTTAGCAGTGAACAGTCCTTTCGGCTATAAATTGAAGGATTGTTATTTGTTCGGTCATTAATGTAATAGCAGTGCTACACCGTCCGTCGCATGCCGTTTGTTGTTCCCCGTTCTCCGAATATTGTATCAATGTCGGTCGGCCACCAAGTTAGAGCATATTGAAACACACTTATCGTTTTTCGCTGTCCTTTTCCGTGTTGTATCAGTGTCTCTCGGCCACTTGGTTAGATCGCTGATACACATCGTGACCAGTAGTACGCGCACGTTTTGCCTTTACCGCTCCGTCAGTGCCGCCGCCACCGAACTTGAACGACATGTGCCACCAGTCAGTGGAGAGAGACATTAGCCTGCTTTAAACGTAAGCTATTTCGGGTGCGCTTGGAATAGACGCGCAAATAACGCGCGATAAGACTATGTATTAAAAGAAACATGAGTGTGCCGACTTAGCACTTGTCTAAACCTGTTACAGACTTGTCCGCCGTCCCAAGTTGTTATCTTTAGATGCGCCTGTTGGATCACGCGTGATTTGAACGATCGATGAATCGAAATATATAAACTTTAGTAACAGTGACAGGAGCGTATTTTAAAGGGGGGAGAGAGAAGGGGGCGATCGCCTCCTCCTCTGAATCCGTATTATAGGAATCGATTATACGAGTATGTGAGATGCTCATTACAAATTCTTGTAATATGGATCATTTTACAACGAAATCAAATTACGCGTGGCTGTGAATACCGAATTGGGCATTTTGCCGGGTCTATACCTACTTAGTGAAAAATCAAATAAAACACAAGCGTAACTTTCAAAACACAGAGAGGTGTTAAAAAAGGGCGTATATCGACTCCACTGAAAAGGTCTTTTTACCTGTAAGAAACCTATCGATTGCGCCGAATATTTGTATACATATAACATCGCTATATACACATTAAATTATATATACACTATGTAATATATAACTAGATATATATTATTAAAGCAAATTCAGCTATAGTTGATTATAAAACCATAATAGAAAATATAAATATAGATTTGTTAAAAGATACGACAATTCAAAACAAATACCTTACATTGATGGCTACTTGAAAATGATTAACAAAATGACTAGATATGCATCTAAAGGCGCGTACACACGAGCGAACAAAAATAACGAATGCTCACGAACGTTCGTGTACGACCCATCATGCGTCCGTGTAGACGACGTTCGCGAGCATTCGCAAGCGTTCGAGAGCGTTCGCTGAATAGGTCGAATGGACTCGCACGGCGAGCCGATCACTGTCGGTTTTTCAGTCATGCTCAAATAATTACCACGAGCATTCGTGCCGTCGTTTGGACGGTAAATCAATTCAAACGTGCGTTAAAATAATTAATACAAAAGTACTTAACTTTTTACATTTGTTTTTATCAACTATTTGAAAATGGATTGGCATAGAAAAGAATGCTTGAATGTAATTGAAGAATTTAGATAACAAGAAGTATTGTGGAACTCAAAAAACTCATCATATTTTTCAAAAAATGGTAAAAAAAACATGATACTTGATGTCACTTAGCAAAAGAATTGAAATGACCGGTTGAAGAAATTAAAAAAAAAAAATTCTAAGTTGACAGGGTTCATATCGTAGAGAAAAAGCGAAAGTAAAAAAAAGTTATGGAACTGGAAAAGGTAAAAATTAATAATTAGTATGAAAATCTAGAATTTAAGCCAAAACACTACGTTTCGATTATTAAAGTATGTTAACAACTGTGCTCGACTCTGGAATGGGCTCGAACAGCTACGCATAGTATATTTTGTGCGTCACACATACATTTTGTGTCCACACGAACAGAATTCGTTAGAATGCTCATGCGTGCTCGTTCGCTTTCGAGTGAGCTCACTTCGAACGTCGCACAATGTTCATTCGTGTGTGCCTTAATACTTGTCATCATATATTTATGAAATGTAAATCTATAAAATTTTCCAAAGCTATAATTAGCCCAAATACAACAACCGATTATTACGCAATATTCCTCAGTATCGGAAATTAAAAACAAATAGAAACAATACTCCAAATCCATTTACCCATAAAAAATAAATATCTCAAAGCTCTCAAACTTTATTGCCACTCAATCATGGGAAACTGTTCTAGATAAAAATGACGTAAACGAAGCCACAGATAACTTTATAAATATTATAAAAAATTTAATGAAAAAAGCCACCAATAATATAAACATTTCTTCAAAACTAAAAAAAATTAAACCTAAATCTCTCATTAAAGCATATACATAAAGATCATTTACATTAACAAGTTAAAAAACACTCTAATAATGATATTTTAAAACAATACTATAAACAATTTAGAAATAAAGTTACACAACTTATCAGAAATTCTAAAAATATACATTATAAAAACGAATTTGAAAAATATAAAGATAATCCGAAAGAGAGTTGGAAAATAATTAATGAATTTACTAACAGGAATACAATAAATAATAAAATTTAATATCTCATAACAAAAGAGGGTAAGAAAATGTATTCCAAAGAAAACAGTGAAATCATTTCTAAACATTTTAATGACTATTTTATGAATATTTCTTCTGATTTATTAAAAAAAATCAAACAAAATCAAAAAGAAACTCAAGGAAATAACCAGTTGACTATGAAAAATAATTATTCCCCTAACAAACCGTTTTTTGACAATTTTCATAGTATTAACGAACAAGAAATAATAAATTGTGTAGTAGAATTAAAAAACCGATCTTTATCCGGAATTGATTGTATAACGGTTGAAATACTAAAAGAAAATATATCTTTCCTTGTTTTTCCTCTAGAGTATATGTTTAATCTTTTTCTTTCACAATCAATTATACCTGATGTATTTAAATTATCCATAGTAACACCAATCCATAAAAAAAGAAATTCCAATTCAATAAATAATTTTCGGCCCATATCTATAATCTCTAACATTGCAAAAATATTTGAGAAAATTATTAAAAAAAATTTAGTTACTTTTTTAGAAAATAACAATCTTTTTCATTTTTCGTCCAGGCAAAGGAACTGATCAAGCAATAGCAAAACTAACTAATTTTATTTACAAATCCTTAGATGATAATAAAAAATTTGTCACAGTTTATCTATATTTAGCAAAAGCCTTTGATACTATTGATCACAACATTCTTATAACTAAATTAAACCAAATAGACATTTGTGGTGATAATCTAAAATCATTTTCTTCATATTTAACTGACAGAAAATAGTGTGTCAAAATAAATAATACTTCAAGCCCTTTCATACAAATTAAATGTGGAGTCTCTCGAGGTACTGTTATTTCACCAATTTTCTTTAATGTACAAATAAATAGGAATCCATGAACTTCCCCTTAAAAGGCAAATTATTTGTTACGTGGATGAAACTGCTATGTGAAGCAGACTCATGGGATGAAATATTTGAATTAATAAGTAGAGATCTAAAATTAATAACACAATGGCAGCTCTAAAATAATCTATTTCTTAATTTTGAAAAAACTCACGTCATTTTTCATGTTTTGACCAAAAATTCAATACCAGCAAAAAAATGTATAAACATTCATAATACATTTTGCTATATTCCAACATAATGTCTTTGTGAAACAATTATTATATCTGACTGTGTTAAACACTTAGGAGTTGAAATGTGCAATAATATGAGGTGGAAAGACCAAATAAATGTTCTAAGTAAAAAAGTAAGAAAAATAATTTATATTTTTAGAGATTTGCGAAACATATTAGATTCGACTAAATAGCAGCAAGTATATTTAACATTAGTAGAATCGGTCATTAACTATGGTATAATTGGTTGGGGTGGTGCGTTCAATAATGTTCTAAAAAAATTACAAGTCTGTCGAAATTAAATATTGAAAGTGACCTTTAATAAAACACTACACGGAAAAAAATAATTTTGTAATAGTTAACAGTTGAATATTTTCTAGTTAGGTTAACTATTATGTAGCTACCGCAACTAGTTGTTTAGGTGACATTACAACTAATAGTTGTGTATACTATTCAGGAATAGTTGAATAATACTTGTAAAAATAACTAAATGTTACAGTTATGGGATACATTTAAGTATTCAGTTTGGTTCATACAATTCTAATTTATAGTGAAGTATTTTTAAACTATTCAAACTATATTTTTAACTATAGGTTAATATATAGTATAATATATAGCTATATAAAATAAATTGAAATTATAATAATAGTATGTTGGAATCATAGAGTAATTACTCTATGGTTGGAATAATAATTATGGGATATCCCTGCAGATATATATATATACTATCATAGGCATGTCTGAAAATTTCGTGCAGGTAGGAACAATAACATTTTTTCTATATAGTATATAATTTATATACTATATATAGTATATATCTGTGGTTTTCCCATAAATTATTTGTGTTGATTTATTGTCGTCACCCCCCCCCCCCCCGCTGATGTGGTTTACGGGACACGGGTCTTTTACAGTTTAACTGTCTTTATCATTTGATGCACGAATAGCATTGCCTGACTGCCCTCCGTCATTCTGCATTTCAAAGTGCTAATCGTAATTCCGTTACCTTGTGACGTGTTAATTTACATTTTGTAAACGTGTTTGGTTTGTTTTTCTTAATACATTTTATAATAGTTGTACCTATTACTTTGACGAAGACAATCGAAATTCGGTAAGTAGTATCATAATCAATTAATTCAATATTTTACTTATTCAAATTTCAAGTTCACTCATGGTTAGAATTACCAAATTTGGCTAGGGTTTCGTCTACACGTTCTGTGAATTCTAGGATGGTGTGTATAAAAATACTTAATTTTGTAATAAAAATTATAATTCTTTATTTTAAATAAAATATTTGTAGAACTTAATGCAAGTTATATATTAAATTCATTAAAATAAATGTTTTCATTCTTATAATCCCTCTAAAAAACTTCGAAGCCTCCTCACATTTTTGTTAAAGTTGTACAGTCGTTGCCAGATAAATTGAGACGGCGACGGCGGCGCGATAACGGAAAACCAGTGGTCCTCCGTATTTCAATATTATTACTGAAAATATATCAATAAACCAACTATTGTTACAAAAAATATTTTACGATATTAATTTCAAATCATATATTCTGATAATAATTTTTTATTTAAGAACAAAAAGTCATTCGCTCGTCGTACACCGTGGCGTTACGTGCTCTCACTCTTGTTCCACAGTGTTTTTTTTTTTTTCTGTCATCCGAAAAATGTCCGATAATCTTGGAATTAACACCAATCGTTTCATGCTGTCACGCTGATGCCAAATCTGCTGTCCTTCGGAAGTCACAGAGTGTTTTTTACCCATCAGCGGTGAAAATTTGGTAATTTTAATTAATTCAATCATTTACCGCTCTGTTATTTAATTATAGCAGGTAATACTTATCTTCGAACTCCCCGGCCTAGCCGGCGGTCGTTCTTATCCTATCTCATTAATAATGACCCGCACTAATAGACCGTCATCGAGCAGTTCTCACACTACCATTAAACATACGAACACAATAAAACCAAATCTGTCTAATAATAATTCGAATCGTACACATTACGTTTCAACTTTATCGGATACTTCAAATGATGTCTTTACGGACGATATTCCTAATGACCCAGATTTTAAATTAGTCACATATAATTCAAAACGTAATCTTTCTTCTACCAGCCCAACCGGAACACCCGACAATAAGAAATCAAAACCCGTCTTTGTCAGTTCAAATAGATTTAACCACCTCCAAGTACCGGACAATGATAATGATAATGTAAACAATATTGAAACGAATAATGTCGATCAACCAAACCACATCCCATTACCTCCACCAATATTTGTACGAAACGTTTCTGATTTCATTGAATTAAGAAATCAATTAATAAAGCTGATCGGCCCACAGTCCTTCAGCTTTAAGTCATCAGTCAATAACCTTAAAATTAACACTACCAACCCTGACTCGTACAGAGAAGTCATAAAATACCTGAAAATAGGCAATGCCGAATATCACACTTATCAAGCCCGTGAAGATAAAGCTTTTCGCATTGTCATACGCAACTTGCATCCGTCTTCTTCAACTTCCGAAGTAGGTGCTGCCATTGAAGATATCGGATATTCTGTCCGCCAAGTTTCAAATGTTATCCACAAATCTTCAAAACGTCCCCTCCCAATATTTTTTGTTGATCTTGAACCCGCTCAAATCAATAATGAGATTTTCAAATTGACCTCGCTGCTTCATACCAAAATAAAGGTAGAAGAGCCACATAAAAGACGTGAAATCGTTCAGTGTTCCAAGTGCCAAGAATATGGTCACTCTAAAGGATACTGCGCTCATCCTCCCAGATGTGTTCGTTGTGCCGATTTCCATCCCACTACACAGTGTACACAATCAAAAGATACTCCTCCAACCTGCGCCTTATGTAGAGGAAACCATACCGCAAACTATCGAGGATGTTCAGTCCATAAAAGCTTACAGCGTTCAAACTTCAAATCAAATTCAAATTTAAAAAATCATGTAAATAATAACACTATTGTAAATAAGCAGGAAACGCTATCCAGTGTAACGACCCATCCCCCCCCTCCTAACATGAATGACAACAAAATTTTTCCTAACCTTACCCAAAATCATCAAAGCCATAGCTCTTCAAGTAAAACTGATTCCCAATCTAATTCCACTGATAGTATCTCAAATAATCAACTTTCATCTTTTTTAACTGAGTTCAAACAATTGATCAATCCACTAATTCAATTACTCACCACTGTAATAAATAAACTTATTTCACATAATGACAAATAATCTCACCAACAATAAAACTCTTAAAATCATTCTTTGGAATGCCAACGGACTCAAACAGAATGAGTCCGAACTACTTAACTTTCTTATAGTAAATCAAATCGACATAGCTCTAATCACCGAAACTCACTATTCAACTAATTCCAGTCATTTTTTCCCCGGCTTTAATATTTACAAAACCAACCATCCAGATGGTACGTCTCACGCGGGTTCCGCAATTCTAATATCTTCCATAATCCAACATCATCCTCTGCCGAGTTTTCAAATCCCCTCTATTCAAGCAACCAGCATTTCTATTTCAATAAATCATACTCCTATTACTGTTTCTGCAGTGTACTGTCCTCCTTCACCTCAAATATCTCAACTCCACTTAGATCAGTTTTTTTACTCCTTAGGGCGCAACTTCATCGCCGGTGGTGATTTTAATGCCAAGCACCCCCTATGGGGCAGCCGTGTCGAAAATCGTAGAGGATACCTATTTTATAATTCCATTCAAATGAACGGCTTTTCAACTATTTCACCCCCTGGTCCTACTTACTGGCCTACTCATTCGAACCGTCAACCTGACCTACTGGACTTTTTTATATCGTCAATACCCAACCATTTAAATCATACTATTCAAAACTTATGTGACCTATCTTCTGATCATTCACCCGTTCTACTAAAAATTATGGAGCTCCCAACTCTAACTCCTTCGCGTCCCTCCCTTTCCAAAGGTCCAGTTAACTGGAAACAATTTTCATCAAAATTAGAAAATTCTACGAACCTAAAAATTTCCCTTAAAACATGCAATGAAATTGAATCCGCAGCTCATCAATTAGTTAAATCAATTCAATCAGCTGTCTACGAGTGCTCTTATCCTTCCAATCAGAAATGTCACTCAAATCTCAAATCTTTTATCCTGCCTCCGAATATAAATATTTTAATTGCTGAAAAACGCAGGGCTCGCTCCCGTTGGCAAAGATCAAGACTACCTTCAGACAAGTCAGCTTTCAATAATCTATCTAACACCATTAAAAAACTAATCCAAAAATACAAAAATGACCTTTTTGTCACAAAATTTAAATCTTTAAACACACAAGACGGTACATTGTGGAAAACAACTAAAAACATGCTAAAATTAAAAGAATTCTCTTGTCCTATTAAAAAAGCAGATGGATCGCTCGCTCTTTCAGACTTAGATAAGGCCAATCTTTTTGGGGAACACCTCTCGAATATTTTCAAACCTCACCTTGATATTACTCCAAGTACCACACAACTAGCCAAAATAAATGATTTTCTTGATGCTCCACTACCAATGTCTCTCCCTATTAAACATGTCTCCCCATATGAAGTTGCTAACTTGATCCAAAGATTGAAGCCCAACAAATCCCCAGGTCATGACTTAATAACAAATAAGATTTTAAAATATCTCCCCAAAAAAACAATCCTTTTGCTAACTTTCTTATTTAATTCCATGTTAAGATTGTCTTATTTCCCTACCATCTGGAAATTATCAATTGTTATCCTCATACTTAAACCAGGAAAACCAACCAATATTGCAACCTCATATAGACCCATTAGTCTACTCCCAGTGATTGGTAAGCTATTCGAGAAGATTATTTTAAAAAGACTTAGACCAATAATTGAATCACATAAAATTATTCCCGACGCTCAGTTTGGTTTTCGAGCACACCACTCCACTATACAACAGGTTCACAGACTAGTCGACAAAATTTCTTCCTCCTTCGAAAATAAAAACTATTGCCCGGCAGTCTTCCTAGATGTTGCTCAAGCCTTTGACAGGGTTTGGCACAATGGCTTACTATATAAACTGAAACTATTCCTCCCTGCTCCACTTTACTTACTAATTCGCTCTTACCTTGAAAATAGAACCTTTAAAGTTCGTCAAGGCAATTCTTTTTCTTCTGTCTTTCCAATCCTAGCAGGTGTTCCTCAAGGAAGCGATCTCTCTCCTGATCTCTACAATATTTTCTCTTCTGACATACCTCAAACCAATGACACCATCATAGCTACCTATGCTGATGACACAGCGATCCTATCATCCAATAAGAATCCAACCGTAGCATTCAACGCCCTTCAAAACCACCTAGATCTTATAGATAAATGGTCCTCTAATTGGAAAATTAAAATTAATGCCGCCAAATCTGTTCATGTTCCTTTCACTCTAAATAAAAAAAATCTACCCACTCCCACCCTCCATGAAATTCCTATTCCCTCCTCATCTCAAGTAAAATACCTTGGTATTATTTTAGACAAACGTTTAACCTGGGGCCCTCACCTTAAAAACAAAAGAAAGTCACTCAATTCTAGACTACACCTATTACGTCCCTTACTAAAATCTAAACTTCCACTTCATAATAAATTAATTTTATATAAAGCAATGCTACGTCCAATCTGGTCATATGGTGCACAAATATGGGGTTGTGCCAAACCATCACAATTAAAAACTATCGAAGCCTTCCAATCGATCTCTCTCCGTACAATCACGTCCGCTCCTTGGTATATTTCCAATCATACCCTCCACAAAGATTTAAACATAGAAGCAGTTGATAATTTAGTTAAAACTTACTACAAAAAGTTCCACTCAAAATTATTTCTCCATCCCAACCCACTTATCGCAAATCAACACACGGTATCAATCCCGGACAACCCCCCCCGTCGGCTCAAACGTTGTTGGTGTCGTGATCTTTTAGACTGAAAATGTGCTAGTTTAGCAGTCACGTCATGGGTCCTATCACTGGATAGGTTCCCAAATCGCTGTTTCTTGTCCGTCATATATTGTTAACATATTTGCTTATTGTATTTTTTTTTATATACAGATTGTAAATTTTATATATTTAAAAAAAAAAAAAAAAAAAAAAAAAAGAACAAAAAGTAGAAATTGTAAAATAATATAATTAATATAATAATAACACATAATATTAATAATATGATGAAATAATAACAACATCTATATGCATTATTATAAACAAATATTGTTGATACGACTGAAGTGCTTGCGCGGTCAAAACACATCGGGTTAGGTTAGTTGTTTTTAGCAGTGTAGGGCAACCAGAACGGGAGAGAGAACAGAAAATTCTGCAGACAATTTTTTGCACTAAGTCGGGTTCGAACTGGTAACTGCGCGCGTCGTAGCTAACTGTAAGACCTTTGCACCACATTATCAGCGACTAGTTTGGGCTACACTTAATGAAAAGCGCCGCCGCCGCCGTCTCAATTTATCTGGCAACGACTGTAATATTGTAGTCACCTCCTAAATCAGTTTAGTAATAATTTATCGTATTTTGATTGTTAAAGGACCATGAAACAAAAAAATTATTTTTACTTATTCAATAGATAGTTAATTACTATAACTAACGGTGGTACTAAAATTTGTATACGTCGATTCGTTGAGTCGCTAGAGCTCAAGAGAGATAGGCGCGTGACGTCATAAGATCACACGTCGCGGCGGCGGCCTAAACTTTTATACAGAAATCGCCGACGCGGCCTAGGTTATTATTTATACATTTTGTTATATTAAATTCTGCTATAAATAACTTCGTAGTCACAACAATGAACGGACGAATAAAAATACTCTATTTGGATAATTATATTTTTATTAAAAATAAAACGTATTCTATGTCGATGAACGACGATCAACCGCATTTTACGTTTACACGTCTTTATAAACGAACGTAGTTTTCAATTTTTATATTTTTATCGTTGGGATCTTATTTTACGAGGTAAAGTAATGTATTATAAATTATAATATTATAATGCTATAGTTAAATTTATTTTATTTATTAATAATAATAATTTGTTAATTACATGCTTAAATATTTTATAAAAAGTTGAAATAGTTTAGTACCTATATTATGTTACATTTTATAATAAGAAGTGTTCTAGCATAGGCAAAATATGTATTAAAACAATTTTTATTGGTTTTTGACAGTGTATTACAAATATTTAAATATGTCAATACGTCCATATAGTTTTGAGCCCACTGTGAACGATATTGATATGGCTGATATTCAGCCAGGTACAAATGAACCAGATATAGGAGTACAATTAGAAGGTCGTTCAAAAATGAATGTAAACGATTGGTGTATATGTAATAAATGTATTAGATTTACGATAAAAACGTGCGATCATGATCCATTAACAAACGAAGAAATAAATAATAAATTGTGGTTAAAATCCGATGACGAATCATATTATGCATTAAAAAAAGTTATAACTGCAAAAGATTTTATAAAAGATTTACCACATGCAAAACATTTTGTGCATACTGGCCGTTTGGAATCTTATCATAATGTAAGGTTAAAATATATGCCAAAACGGATACATCTGAAATATAGAGGTATGTACATAAGATCTATTTTGGCTATATTGGACCATAATTACACTACAAACAAACAACTAGTAGGTGATAAAATGGTATACTCAAAACCGTTAGGAAAATATACAATAAAAAATGTATATGAGCGTACTGATACTGATTGGCGAAAACAAATTATGCATGAAGTACTTGATTTAGCTAAAAAAAAACAAACGAATATAGCATTATAACAATTCCAGAAGAAATAGAAATTCCCAAGTCTATAGCTCCAATACCAAGACCAAATATTGAAGAAATACGTCCTAAAAGATATTCAAGATTTTCAATTTAATTTTATAATTCTGTTCAAAATGTTTAAATTGTAATTTTTATTTTTTAGTATAATACATATTTATTCATAAATATATATATATATATATATATATTTACGTGAAATATTGAAAAAATATTATTTCATTAGCTATTCTAATATTATATTAACTTATAGGAAATAAACATTAATTATGTACATTTAAATTTAATACGACCAAACGTATACCAAATTGTATTAAAACCTACATTCTTATGACTATTGTCTTAATTTGTAATTTTTGTTAAATATAACAAAAAATATAAATAAATAACCTAGGCCGTGTCGGCGATTTTTGTATAAAAGTATAGGCCGCCGCCGCGCCGTGTGATCTTATGACGTCACGCGCCTATCTCTCTTGGGCTCTAGCACCTCAACAAATCGACATACACAAATTTTAATACCACCGTTGGTTATATTAATTAATTACCTATTAATTGAATCAAAGTCATTTTTTTTTGTTTCATGGTCCTTTAACTATATATTGTAACAATGTCCACGATTACCCGCCACATCTATCATAATTCATAATATCCATCTATCACATTAAATTTTTAAAGTTAAATGCATACATTTTTTTCTGAATTGGTAACTAAAGCTAAATTCTGGCCCTATGTATTATTTGAAAGCCAATATATGTTCCTATCCTAAGTTCATATTTTTTCAAAATATACTTTTTTAGTTCATAATAATATAGAGGTACATAATACATTTTATACAAAACTTATATTTTATATTAATTTTGTATAACTATAATTTTTCTGGATTATAGAATACAATGGATTATTATACGGTGTCAAAATTAAAAGAATGGGATCTGCATACATTATTAGGTGTTTTTAAAGGTATCTAAACTGTATTAAAGTATTCATCAATGTATTAGATATAATTTATTTCATGTACTTATATTATTTATCATAATTTAAGTAGGTAATCTTTTAAACTTTATTTTCAAATTAGTTTTTTTGTTTTACTATATAACCAATATTTTAATACTTCAAATTAGAACAAGAAATTGACAAAAACTCATTAATTAGATTGACAGAATCTATGATTAAAGAGTTAATACCAAAAATTGGAGTACGTTCAAAGTTTACTAACCAACTTAATATTTTAAAACAAAACATGCAAATGGAGGTAATTTAATCAGTTATTTTTTTAGTATTAGATTAGTGTAAAATACTTGTTTTAATAGGAAGATATAAAAAACGAAATGGAATGTAGCAATGAATCTGAGATTGTGCAATTGGATTTTAATATAACTGAAATAGATATAAAAAATATTCCAGTAGAATTTATTGAAGAGAATAACAAGGATATTCAAACTAATCATTCTATAAATGTGAATGTAGCTAATGCAAAGGTATGATTATTTTTGTGTTGTTTATTTTCCAAACACAGGTTAGGTATCATGGTCGTATTCAGCTTTCATTTTTTGAGGGGGGGTTCATTTTAATATAAAACTAACATCATTTTCAAGAATTTGAAATATATATATATATTTATTTTTTTTTTTTTTTCACGATTTTTAGGATTATCAAAGAAAGTCAATACAAATGTTTTTCAATGTAATATCTGGGAGGAGGGTTAAACCCGAAAAATTCCCTCTGAATATGGCCATGTTAGGTATACCTTGGTCTGAACTTAGTGGAAAATATAAAAAATTAATAAAACAATACTTGCTGTTATTTAGTGCTATTATATTTTAAACTAATTTTAATAATTATTATTTTCATCAATTCTAATTGAACATTGATTATTTTTAGCAAAATATTGTTCAATCTACAGAACAACAACTTAAAGATATTTTGATGTCTTCTCATGAAGGGAAGTATATATATGAATGTTATCAAAAAGATAATTTTCTTACATTTAATATGAGAAACAAGCTTGTACGATTAATTATAGACCATCATTTACATAATAATCACAATGAAAAAATATCTATAAGTACAATACAGCAGCTTTCTTTAAATATTGTTCAACTTTTTCCAAATGAGTCTGTGCATACTTACTTTATACCCTACAAGAAAGAGAATGGACATATTAGACCAAATCGTGGAAAGTTATGGGATCGTTATTGTAATGTTCGAAAAGATATTAGGAAATTAAATGACAACATATCAAATAAGTCTGATCGTATCATTTATTCTACTGATAATATTGCTGATCAAGGTTTAAATATTACTTTTTATACCTGTACCTATAAAAAAGTTTTATTTTTAACTTAACATTCAGGTGTTATTGAGAATGATATATTGTGGCTAAAAAATAACCTTGAACCTATGAATATATTGATGGATAAATGGAAAAATACTAGGGACTATAGATATAATAAAATGATAATATGCCAAGAAGAACTATACTATTTTAAAGAATTTCCATCTATTAGAGATAGTCAAGGTTATCAGTTGGTTAGTAAAACTTAATTTGTTATAGTCAATATTAAAAACATCCATGTATAATAAATTTAGTTGATTTTTAATTTACACTTAGAAATAATAAAGTATTATATTGGATACCTACTATTATAATGAATCAATGATAATGTATATTTCTAGATTGAAATGGATTTTAATGAAATGTATTCACAAAAAGATGTTATGCTATATGACAGATTTCCCAGTTTGGTCAAAATTTTACCAAAATATATAAAAAAGTTTATACCCAAACTTGTAAAAGACCCAAACTTTTTAGTATTGTCAGACATTAAAACTCTTGATTCACCAGGCAATAGAAGAGTTTATTTTATTAAGATATTTATTATTTTGTATAGTATTAAAAACTCCTTTTTTGTATTTACTTTCCAGATCATATTACTGCTGCATTGTTATTAATTCCAAGGTTATTTCCATCAATAACTGTTAGATTGTGTTCAAATAATGGTGGAACAAAAAACCTAACCTGGAGACCATCAAATGAAGAGATTCTAGAAGGGTTCATCTGTGTTATAAAAGTAATGTAATTATAAAAAATAACATGTTGAACATTGCGCTTAATATAAATAATTTTTTTTTACAGAATGTTGCTCAATTAAATGAAGTTATTAGCATCAAAAATACAAAGGCTACTTCATTTGGTATAACTGTTCAGCCATATATTGCTTTGATATGTTCAGATCCTCAGAACGAATTGGTTGTGACAGCATCGTATATAATTATAAATAAGTATATATTTAAAGTTGAAACGCCACTAAAAGCAATTGATATTTGTTTTAAAAGTTTTTTTGCCTTAAATTTAATATACCCTGTTCAATCAAATCACATATGGGAATTTATTCAAAAATTTTTTTATGATATATATTTAAAAAAAGATAAAAGATATCAATTTGTTGATAATATTATAAGTGATTTTAAATTAATTAGTAACAGTGATTAAATTTATAAGCTATTTTATAATATATATTTTTTTTATATTAAAGATAAGTTATTCAAACAATAATAATAATAATAATAATTTTTTTCATTTATAATATTTCTTTAGTAGATATTTTGTACCTCATATATTATTTATGTTTATCCTTTATTTTTAATACATTTAAAAATTGTTAAATATAATATTGCCTCAATGTTTTAAATGCTTTTCTCTATTCAGTAATTATGATTTATTATTTCTACATCTTAAAGTTTACCATCAAAATATATCTCCTTATAAATGTCTTGAAAATAATTGTTTTAAGGTTTTTAACTGTATCAAATCATTTAAAAAGCATATTAAAGATCATGGTAATAATTTAAATGTTGAACAAACTACTATTCAAAATCCAAAAAATGTTCAACCTCATCCTTTTGAACTTGTAAATATGGGTCATAAAACTGATAATTAAAATATTAATATTAATAATTCTCAAGCAACCACTAACAATTTAATTTAAAACAATGAATCTTTTGTTATGATTAAGCATTAATGTTACTATCAAAATGGTATAATGAATCAGGTGTGCCAAGAAATAAAATTCAAACTATTATAGATGATTTCACATCATTTTTGAAAGATTTTTTACCACAAATTCAGAATAATGTAAATATTCAGTTAAAAAATAATGTTAAATCAACTGTTGAAATAAATGCAATGTTTAACACAATTACTAATCCTTTCAAACGTTTAAACACTGAACAAGATTTAAAGCTTTAGAAGAATTAAATGTATTAATTAGACCAAAATTTATAAATTTGGGTTATCGGTGAAATGATAAACTTTCAATTTAATTTAATTTATTAAATTAAATTAATTAAAGCTCATATTAGAATATAGGTAATCATGTACAAATATAATAATGCATTGTTATTTGAAATATGGATTAAATATTAAAAATTATGTCTTATAACAATAATTAATATTTATAAACCGGTACTTCTCAATCGCGATAAAAGAAGTACATTAAAAAAGACTTAGTTTCCTGGTGCCTATAAGCCGAGGAAAATATAATTTATATTGTAATTTTAAACATTATTTATGAACTAAAGAAAACATAAGTAAATATTATTAAAAACATTTTTTAAATTATAACAAAAATGAATGCTTTAATGACAAAAAAAAGAAATGAAAAGAGCTATCCAGAAGCCTAGAGACTACTTATGCAGACAACACAAAAAAAATATATTTAATAATAATACAATAAATTACTAATACTATTAAATTTATAAATTTAGAGTATAAATAATTTAAATGAATATTGAATGCAAAAAATTGATTTAAGTAATGAAAAAATATAATGTACGTAATCGAGAATACTTAATTATTGTAAGTTTAAAAAGGTAATGAATTAAATATAAAAAAATAAAATAGTAACTAAAAAATAAAAAATGAATTGATTTAATTATAATTACAGTTGTTATTCAAAATAAAAACGACGTACCGTTATTCCTGGGAGTAAGTAGATAAGTGATTGTCATTCGTAAGTTCATTTCACTCAGGATCGGTTTCTAGATTTCAGCGTTTGCTCTAATAAAAAGAACAAATACAATATTTCAATAATTAATTGCACTTAAATAATTAAAGAAAAATAAATAATTATTTATTTATTTTATTAGTATTAATATATACAATGGACAGGAGTCATAAAAAATATAATTTGTAATAATGACAATATTTAACAAATATAATTAGAATAAAACAAGTAATATTAGACATAGAGTATCTGTCTCATCGTTGCTCCATCCGCGGTGTGCCACCAAAAATTATTATTTAAATTTAAATGTTTTTTATTTACAACAATAAATTTTAAAACTAACCGATGGAATATTGAAGTCTGTTATTGTTGTAATAGTTTTTATACACTCTCATTATGGTTTCAAAATAATTTTTACTAAAATTATTATTCTATAGTGTATGTTAGAATATAATTATCTACAAATACAACAATGTATTTTAATTTGAAATATGGATTAAACATTAAAAATTATGTCTTATAACAATAAATAATATTCATAAATACTTCTCAATTGCGATAAAAGAAAAACGTTAAAAAAGGCTTAATTTCCTGGTGCTTGGAGGCCGAGGGAAATATAATTTATATTGTAATTTTAAACATTATTAATGTACTAAAGAAAACATAAGTAAATATTATTAAAAACATTATACTTTAAATTACAACAAAAATGAATGCTTTAATGACAAAAGAAAGAAATGAAAAGAGCTATCCAGAAGTCTAGAGACTACTTATGCAGACGAAATTTAAAAAATGTATTTAATAATAATAAAAAAAAATTACTAATACTATTAAATTTATAAATTTAGAGTATTAATTATTTAAATGAATGTTGAATGCAAAAAATTGATTTAAGTAATGGAAAAATATTATTTACATAACTTAGAATACTTAATTATTGTAAGTTTAAAAAGGCAATGAATTAAATATAAAAAAATAAAATAGTAAGTAAAAAACATAAAATTGATTTAATTATAATTACAGTTGTTATTCAAAAGAAAAACGACGTACCAGAATTCGTGGGAGTATGTAGGTATGTGTTTGTCTATCGTAAGTTCGTTTCACTCTGGATCGGCTCTTAGATTTCGGCTGTTTATTATAATATGTAAAATAAATAAAATGTTTTAATATTCAATTACATTTTGAGAATTAAAGAAAAATAAATTATAATTTATTTTTTTATTTTATTAGTGTTAATATATACAATGGACAGGAATTATAAAAAATATAATTTGTAAGAATGACAATATTTAACAGACACAAATAGAATAAGACAAATAATATTGGACATAGATTATGTATAATATTAGGTAATATTGGACATGGATTGTCTCATCGTTGCTCATTGTCGCATATGCCGCCAGAAAAAAAAAAATTTAAATGTGAATATTTTTTATTTAAAATTATTAATTTTAATTATGAATAATATTAACCGATGAAATACTAAGATCTGGTTAAGTTAAAAAAATTTTTATACATTCTCATTTAAGTTTCAAAACGATTTTTACTAAAATTATTATTCTATAGCGCATGTTTGTCTTATTAAATCATATCTTTAACTATTTATGTATAATCGCAGAATATTTTATGTTGTAATAATATAACAAATAATTTGTTATTTTTAAATAACAAATATAAGCCAATTACTACTTGCAAAATTAACATTATACATTATCAGAGTATAGTCATATGTGTGCTCGGGCATCCCCCTAAATGTAGTAAACGGGGCCCCTAAAACATATGTCTAAAAATGAGGATTTCTTATTTTAATTGATGTTGCATAAATTAAAAGTAATTTATTCTAATATATTCGCCAAAAAATAAATCATGTTTCATATAATAATAACTAAAACTAAATTTTCGTGCAAAAACTTATTATGATAACACGGGGTTGTCCAACTGGCGGCCCGTGGGCCGTATCCGGCCCGCGATGCTATTAACTGTAGCCCGCGTAAGGCTTTACGGAAATCATTTATTTTCTTTAAATGCTACCATTGTAAAAAAAGATGAAAAAAAGAAAAACACAAAATACATAATAAAAAATATTTATAGGTATACATATACGAGTATATACTTATAGGCATAAAATATATTATACAAAAACAGTTTAATAATTATCAATTATATTAAAACACGATTAGTCATGACTAGAAATGACTAAAGAGCAAAAGTGTTTTGTGTTGACTATTACTTATCAGTGTGCGGGTTTTCACTGAATTATATGTGTTCTATTTTTAATCAGTCATAATAAACTGTCAAGTGTCCGTCGCGCCGTTAATCGCCACGCGCCAGTGTGCTTCGACGAGTTGTCTGTTACATATCTTAGTTAATTATTTAATTTTTTGTCTTGATTCCTTAAACTTCAATATAATTATGAGTGTAAAACGTAAAATTGACAGTGAGAACAGGAGTTATAAATGAAAGTTGGGAGAGTGATTACTTGAATACTAACAATAATGGAAAGTTGCAGTGTTTAGTGTGCATGAATGTTGTTTCTGTGCCTAAAGAATATAATGTGAGAAGACACTACACAACAATGCATGAAAAGAAGTATGCTATGTATACAAATGAAAGTCGGCGTGCGCTAGTTGCAGATTTGAAGAAAAAGCTTAAACAGCAAACTGGTATTTTCACCTGACTTACAACTTGAGTTATGTGACCTTCAAGCTGACATGTTTCTAATCCCCCGACAAGAAAAGGGGCCTGAATTTTTCAAATTGCTGTCTAAGGAGAAATTCCCAAACCTGCCAGATTTTGGACTGAAAATGACATCAATGTTCGGAAGCACATATATATGTGAAATGCCTTTTCCTACATGAAATACATTAAAAACCCCAACAGAAGCAACCTTACCGATTCTACCTTACGTCATCTCATGAGACTGTCTACAACTGAACTGGCAGTGGACATTTCTTCATTGGTGGATGAAGCCGATCGACCACAGTCTTCACATTAAATATATTTTCATTTGTATTACAATGTTTGTCTTAGTTCTTGAAAAAACTATCTCTACAATGTAGAGTCTACATTTTCTGTATATATAAAAAATGTAGATGTTGAGTAATAAAAGAAATAATACTACTTTTTTGTTTTAATTATTTTTATACCTCTCATTATTTTGTTGTTACTTTAATAAAATTAGTATATGGCCCGCAACCAGATCAGAGGTTTAAGTTTTGGCCCTTGAGGCCATGCAAGTTGGACACCCCTGTGATAACACATCAGCAAAAATTGATTACAAAAGTACAAATCATAAATAATTATAGCTGTCTGAGAGAAATATACTAAATTCAAGGAAAACATATCAATAGGACTAATAATCACAATATTAGTTAAAAAATTATATTTATGTTTATTTAACTATATACATTATAATTTATTAAATATATCTACATGTTATTGTTATTATAAAGCCCAAAAGTATAGTAGGCATTCCCTTAAATACAGGTATCCACTCGCTTATGAATATAGGATACTAGAATGAAACAAGTTATAGGAAAAAAAATTATATCTGACAATTGTTAATAATTTATTTAAGAATAAGGTTTATAGAACTTAAGTACATTTTTCAAAAATTACAAAAATAATTGTTTATGTTTATTTTATTTGACCCAAAAATCTTCTTGAAATTTTAAAAATTGACCATTAAATACATCCTAACATTTTCTTAAAAATCACTATTTATTAAATATTTAATAATGTAGTCTTAAACGGGTTGGAAAAAGATTAAAAGACCTTACCTGGTAGAAATATCTGCTCGACAGATGTCTGCATAGACTATCTCCAATGACTAGCGAATCCAATATTTCAAAAGTCGACAAATCGACCACTGATTCGGCGGATACGGGGATAATAAATAAGTGACAAATTAAAATTGATTACACTTGAAACTTTAAAGTATTAATGGCTTCAGGAAATATTAGAAGGAAATTGTATGTGTTTACTCTCGACTCCGTTGTTGATGTGACAAATATTTCATACGAACTATTGTTAGTTGAACAATTTAATTTAAAACGTCATAACACCGCGTTATTGTTAGTAGCCAATAACAGTTATTGTGCGAATGATGTAATTTTTTTTCAATTTTTTCAAAAATGTCGTGTACCATCAACTAAATCTTCTGATGAGAACCGTATATAAGTTTTTATAATAATATTGATACCCAGTAGGTTATATATGACATAATGTCGATATAAAATATGTAATTCGCTCAGTGTAATGCCCAGGAATTTTCAATGAGAGGTAGTGATGTTAAAAGTAATAATAATAAAATTAAGAGATTGTGATTTGAAGCCAACAACTTTACAAGGAGACTTTAATGGTTAGGCTATTCAAATCGCTTGTAACTCATAAAATTATTATTTTAAAAGTGTTGATAAATCATAGTTGTATTATGAATGCATTTAAAAAAAAAAGACAATCGAATCTTATCTTTTAACCTCCCCTCCCTCTGAACCAGGCCGTCATTAGGATGGGGCAGGGTGTGCAACAGCACCTCTAACTTAAAAATTATTGGCAATTGACTCGCCATTAATACTCCAATGTGCCTTTATAATAAACTTATGCATTATGTTTTCATATATTATATATTAAATAAAATATATATTTAATAGTACTTATATATTTTTTCCAAGTTTTTTTTGTTGAATTTTTGGTTTTTCAGCTTTCTTATCAGATGTTTACGACGTGTGGAGTTGATTTACGCGCGTTGGTGAGGTATTCTATACTTGTCGGTACCTTGATAGATTAACCATTTATCATGAACTAAAGTGCCTCCAATCCTCCATGCTTTCGTTAACGATGCGTTGTGGAATCAATTAATTTGTGCGAATTACTGCGATTTCGTCTCTCAACTGTTGTAACTTGTAACGTGTGTAATCGTATTTCATTTCATGTGCGAAACTTTTTTGTATAACTACAATAACATCTTAGAAATGGATCAAAAAAAAAAAAAAAAAATTGTTGGCACTGCTCGTTTACGAGAAAGCAAAAAAAATTGACTACTTGTAGCCGATTCTTCTTGTCATAATTTAGTCAGCATTTTTAAGAAAGCCGAAATTAATCAAATGGAAATAATTGTAAGTTTTAATTTAATAATATGAATGCACCTACCTATATATTAATTTATAATGTAACTTGTGTAGGAATTTAAAGACTCACTATCTTGTAATCAAACAATTTTAAATACAAGTAAGACCCGTAGATATTTGCTAATTTAAAATAATTAATAATTAATAATTTGATGTTTTGTATTAACGATGCATTGTAATACCAAACACTTTAAAAACACTTTAATCAACCATGGTTGATTTAGGAATTAAAGTGTTTTTCGTCATACCGTTTGCCTCTTTTTCAAATAATTGTGAAATGGGTTTAGCTAGTTCCTTTACTTTAATCGCTTATGAGCTTTTAATTCTATGAATTGCTAGCTATTTTAAAGTTACATTAGTTGTAATGAGTAATTTCAATTAGAATTATAAAAGGGAAGGAAAAAATATTTACATAGATTTGCTTAAGTTACCTATATTTATATATATGTTACGGGCAAAGTATACAATTTGGACATTTCATACAATGCCCAAGCATTTTATACATTGTCCGGACAGTATATAAAATGCCCTTCGTATATTGGGCAATATAGGTAACGAATGATATGATTTAATGAAATATGATAAATCGTAAAACAGTTAAATTAAATTTAAATCATTATCTGTAACTAGTTTGTTTGTTCTTATCGTATTTTTACAATGGGGATGTCCGCTTGTCCACAAATTATATGCGTGTACGTGACATAATATATTATTACTATATTTACTGATTTATAAGTAGGGAACGGATTTATATGTAATAAAAATACAGGAATATGTACATATCTATGTAAATATAATTTATAAAATATGTGTTAAAAACATCCAAATATGTAGGAAAAAATGTAATTAAAAAAAAAAAAAAAAAAATTATAATAATTAAATTGTCAAAATGATTTGTTGCATTGAATTATTACAATATCTTTTAAATTATCAAATATTAAATGTCGCCTATTGGATCTGAAAATATTTTTAAAACGGCTAAATGATCGTTCCACATCAACCTACATGGGTTGATTAAAGCATGTTTGAAGCGCATAATATCAGAAGGTGATAATTCCAAATTTTTAGAAGGGTGTCTGCCACTCATTATGTCATTGATTGATTGAAAATCAATGTAACTTGGAATTTTTTTCTGTAACAGCATTAATTTTCTTTTTTACAACATTTCCTATTGGTCCGTTTACAAGTTTTCATTTTGCTATCGTTGATTCGACAATTTGCATACTTTCATTTAAGGACATATTTCTAATTTTGTAAATGTATGTGCAATAAAACTAAAATTCACCGAGATGAAAATTAAATTAGTTTTTATGTTTCATTTTCCATAATATTTTGAGCTTTACTAATAGCGATAGAAGTTACTGGATCCAAATTTGAAATAATTTCTTGTACTTTTGTACGAAGAAGACGTATGAATGATAAAATTATGAAATATTTAAAAATATGTAATTATATCAAAATATGTAAAAATATGTAAAATAAAAGTAGCATTATATTAATAGAAATAATTTAAATCATGAACATTTCTTATCGAATCTTAAATATCTCTTTTTAATAAAAATATGTATTTACATATAAATCCTTTCCCTACTTATAAGTTATATTATATGAAATTTTAGTGATTATCGTGCAGTCGGTTTTTTACCCATTCTCAAAAATGAACTATTTAGTAATCGTGAATCGTTTGTATAGTGCAGGTTAATTAATTCAGTGCGTACATAACAACTTATTCGAATATGGAAAAGTTTAATGAAGATTTAAACAATTTGTTAAAAAAAAAGGTTCAAATACTTCATTTTTTACCAAGTTAAAATTTTATCAATTAATTTTACATGAAAATCTATTACAAAACAATTCAAAGAAAAAGGAACCGAATGATTATAAACTTTTAAAAAAATATGACGTGTTAAAAGTTTCTGATGTTAATAAGTTAATTGTACCAGTATCCGAAAACAACGAAATTAAATATTATGTAGGTACATAATAAAGAGTTATTTGATGTTATACATAAGGTTCATTTATCGATTAGACATGGTGAACGAAACAGGATGGAACATGAGGTAAATACAAAATATAAAAATATCACCAGAGATATGATTATGCTATATTTAAATAGTTGCAAATCATGTAAAAGAAAAGCCACAGCCAAGAAATGATTGGTGTTGCAATCAATTATATCTACCGAGATGAATTAATCAATAATATAAATACATGTCATTATTCATTGATTTATCATATTTCATTAAATCATATCAACTGTTATCTATATTGCCCAATATACTGTCCGGACAATGTATAAAATGCCCAAATTGTATACTTATATATATATATTTTTTTTATGGCCTGGGTAAATGTCAGAATTGGCTTGCCTAAAAGTTCGCACACTTGGAAAAAATATTGAAATGACGCCCTTGCTGCGCTCTGTATCTGATTTTTGCTTCCGAATTTGTACGAGTCATACACAGGCACGGATTCAGTGGGGGCGGTAGGGGTAAATGGTAAATACTCGTGAAATAATATATAAATAAATAAATTGTTCACATACAGAAGTAAATAAATAAATAATTGCTTAGACTGGAGTATTGTTATAATTTTAAAAAGTGACCGGTTTCAAATTAAAAATTCATCATTAGGTATAAAATCGTAACTCTTCTTATTAACTTTGTATATATACCTGATGATGGGTTTTTAATTCCAAATCGGTTATACTTTAAAAAATTTGATAATACTCTAGTCATTCTTTTTTTTTCTTTTTCTTTTTTATTATTATTTTTACAATAGATAATATATTCTTAGCATACGCTATCTATATCTAGTGATGAAAATATTTGGTACATGTTTAATTTTGCTAAGTACGATTTATGAAATTAGTTCTAATTATTATGGAGTAGTGACAAAGTTATTTTGGTGGTTCAACACTAAATGTTTGTTTAAACAAGGAAGTCGTGAGGATGTCCACGTCAAAGACGGCGTTGAATCGGTGGTTCTATGTTGATCTGTTAGTGAATTTATCCTGTATACTTCTGAATAGACTTGAAGAAGCTATCAACCATATTTTTTATGCGATCGTGGTGATGTGGAATATTGAGGTTTTGTGAATACTTTGGTTGCTTACGAACTATAGAGTATGTGTTATTGTTCTTAAGGTCTTATTTTGAAATATTTGAGATTTTTTGAGTGAGTAAGTATACATTTGCCTTAAGTTTTGTAACAAAACTAAAAAAAATCCAGTCCCAAATACCGATTGAATTGTTTCTTATTCTTAGATAAGCCGATAACCGATTTATCTAATCAATGGCAAGTTTTGGAAGGTGTAAAACGTTCAAGATAATTTTATAAAGAGCATAAAATAAAAATTGGTTCATTACGCTAAAAAATATATTGGGGGCATAGGCGTGCGCAGACCTCTTTTACAGGGTATGCAAAAAGGTGCCACTGCCTACCCCTAACACCAATGAAAATTAATTTAAGCGTTCAAAATTCAGGTAAAAATATAGATACAAATATCTAAATACCTAACTGTTTATTTTAAAATTTAAATTTTTTTCCTAAAAAAATGACTGAATCGATTATTTTATTATATATAATTAATAATAAATGAAATATATTTAATCTAATAAAAAACCGTGTATTGTTAATCATTGTGCATTTAATAAGTGTTGATTCCGTTTTCTATATTTAATATATATATATATTTTTTTAAGAAAGGAATATTCACTTAGAAAAAAAAAATTAGATTAACATTAGGATATGTATTACTATAAAATTATCTAATACAATATCGTAAAACAACTGATTTATAATTTGTTTCATAAAATTAATTTTTTTATTGCTTTACTTTGAATTTATTTATATATACTTTTTTTTTTTTTTTGGTAAGTGGGAAGGGCGGAAAAATTATTTTGCCCCTGGGCGCATATATTATAAATGCGCCACTGCATCCTCCCCATAACAAATTCCTGCGCACGCCACTGTAAACATTTATAACTAAAGTAATTGAAACTTGATTATAGTAATAACATGGTGTACGTCATTCTATCCTAAAACCTTAATTTTTAAAATAAATATAAATTTTTTAAATCTGATGTAGACTCGATACATACACTATACTCGTATATATAAATTAAATTAAATTAATATTTATGTCTGTGATTATTGCAATCCCATGCTGTTCATAGACTTGTATGAAAATCATCTACACCGTAATCTTTATTTTATAAAATAATTATTCATTACTATACCAATATACTAGGCAAAATAGTAAAGATTTCAGTTATGTGTTAAGGTAAACTATAAAAAAAATTTTCGCCCCTAAAATTAGGCGCCTGAGGCATTTTCCCCAGTAGCCCACCCTTTAAATGAGTCACTGTAACAGGGGGTACGTAAAGTAATAGTAAAAAGTCAAGGACTACGAGAATGAAAAAAGGATGAAAACCCTCAATCTAAATTGTGAAATTATTTTTTATTTAATTTTTTTTATTGAAACCTAGTAAAAGAACAATATTACTAACGACAAATAATACATACGAGTATAATAAAAAAATGTTTTTTTCGTTTTCATTTAACCTGTTGATATTTTTTAGAATTAAATAAGCTAATGTGAAATAAGAGAGGAAAACTATTGGGTACAATGAATAAATTAAACCGTGGTTAGATGTTTACGAAGATTTTGATAAGTTTGATATACCTTATATTTTAGTAAATAACCACCACTGCAAACCGCACCCGTACTTTGATCCGTAATCCATATTGTTTATACCGCATTGCCGCATATTATTTCTACATAACAAACGCTCCAATTACGAAACATCCCTGCAGCTATCTACCCCATCGGAACTACCAACATTATGCATGGTAAGTATCAAGTAAGTTTGAATAAGCGTATAACAATATAAGGCCGTATCCAAACTATAGAGTAATTTATGTGAAATGGAATAAAATCAATAATTGATTATACATTAATAAACAATTAATAATTATTATTATGATTATTATAAAATGCATATATGTATATTATAATATGCACAGACGACTTCCAATCGTAATAACTTGCTCACTCTTGTAAAAACTTAACGTTTTTAATTAACGATTGTTCTTGAGATAAGTATAAAAAATACATTTATAATTGTTTTCAGTTCAAACAATGTTTTAAAAACCTATCAATTGCCTTTATTGCAATATAACATATATTATAATAGTATAACTAATCAAGTTGTTTAATTATGTAATAATTTAAATTCTTAATTGTTTATACTTTATTCAATCCATCTGGATTACACATAAATCATCATCAATTCATAAGCCATATCGATGTTGCTAAAAACGATGCAATGTTTTAATTGCAATTGTTGTAAGAAAAAAATGAATTGTCTAGTAAAAATTACTAAACAAACAGCCAATTACGATAATTATAATAATGTAACACTATGAGCAACACGCGTTAGCAGTTATGGCGCATACGTCCCAAAACCGTTGGTTTCCTCTGAATTTGAGTTTCTCACGTTTATGGATACTGTATACGCGTGACAACATAACATACGAGGACGTATCGAAACCGCGCGCGTAGCCAATATCATTCGATGGACGCATTTTTACGCGGTCGTCGTCAAGATTGCAGTAGAAATATAAGCCGTCTCGATTGGATCACAATTGTGGCGGTTCCGTTGTCTTTACTATTACGCCGTTCCATCGGATGTCGAAAATACGATTCGTCGTCGGTGACGATGAACTTGTGATCGGTGTCGTTACTGTTGCAGCGGTACTACGCGCAGTTTGCGTAGTGGTTTTTGTTGTACGGATGGTCGTGATGTCCGTCGCAGCACCAGTAGTATCTGCACAGAAATAAATTTACAGCAAATTAGTTGCGTGATGGTACATAATTTATCGAACGAAATGTAAGCATTTCGTCGCTATAAATCTATAAATCGCTAAAAACGGTGTTGCTATTGTGATTTGCGGGGAAAATATTTGTTTTACAATTTATAATCAATTTTTATTTTACAATTACTGTTACGTTTCATCTTGCTATGATCGTTTTAAATTATAGTTCCCATATGGTGTTCAACGTCCAACAGGTGATATTTGTGGGATGGATATCTGGATCATTGAGTAATATGGAGTAGGTATTCCATATCACAGCTGTATAACAAAATTGAATCCAAACTATTGGTCATTGCCTCTAAAAACGAATCATCTATTTTACCCAAATTCGTTCGCTAGATCGAGTTTTACTTAAAAAAAAAAACTGATATATACATTCGATAATAAGTTATAATAAATTCGACATTTCTGTGTAATGTGTATGCTTCTTCATTATTTTTTTCATACAAAATGCCGAATTGTTATGTATGCATAAAATCCATTTCATCAATGCACGTTAAACTTAAAGTAAATTATAATAAAAAAATATCATAACGAAACCCAATATTTTAGAATGTGGTACTACAAATTGACGTTTTTTAGGAGACAGTAGTTATGTTTTTACTTTTTAATTGTATTTTATATTATTTTACTTTTATAATTTTAATTATATACATTTAAGATTTTATATTTATGCTATATATTTTTAATTAATACAATAAACTTTACCTACATATTTACATGTATATATATATTTTTTCCCTACATTAGTGTTTTTTGATTATGAGTGGAACGAAGAAGCTAGTGTTTCCAAATGATGGTTTTTATTTTTCTGGAATCACTATTGGTTACAAATACATTGTTTTATTTAACATTCAATAATTCTATGTTAATCATTAATACATTTTAAAATTAATAAATAAATATTTATAATTATTATTATACACAGAAACTAAATAATAGATAGTATACTATAGACTAACTATAGATACATTCAGATGTCTGCTCTTTATAATGATTTTTTACTAAAAAAATTGATTAACGTTCGGTTTGCTTAAACAATTAAAAAAAACATTAACTACTACTGATATTTTTCCAGAAGTATTTAAAATACAGTTACACGTTACATTTTTATTACATATGAAATAGTACTTTAATATAACATAAATATTTTATTATTTGTTTTTTTTAATTACTAAAAAGATAATTAACTAAATTAGTTAAACTAAAATAATAAAACTATTAGAATTTTTTATTAAAACCTAAATAATATTTTTTATAACATTATTTGCAATATTATGGTAAATTTATTATTTAAAATATTATAATAAATTAATAGTTTTTTCCTGTAAAAATGATAATAGATGATATTTGTCTTATGTCTATGCTATTTCCAAACAAATTAATATTGTTACAGTGTTTCAACTTGTGTGATATGGTATCACTGAAAACACCGAAATTAAGTCTTTTTTCGCTTCGATTTTTGTTCAGAATGCCGCCTATACTACTCTATGATCTAGATCCATTAGAAACCGAATGTTACCCACCTATGTACGTTGATGGAATTTAAATATCAGTATTTATAATTAATCATAGGTCATGGGAATTTTGTACCATTGTGGCAAAAACTGATAAGTGCCAAAAAATTGGTTTTTTAATTATTCATAATATCTAAAGAAAAAGTTTGATATTAAATGTTTTTCAGGGTATCAATTATTTATAAATAACCTTAATTTGGCTAGAAATCATAAAAAAGAAATGATTATTATAGGAAACTTATAAAAGGAAATGCAAATACATTTTATATTTTCCATGCTGGACATTTTAGTTTTGACACAAATAAACTTTTGTCACAAGATACAAAATTAATTCTGATAAAAATCTATTATTGTTGATTAATTCACAATGGTATAATAAAATAAATAAAAGTAAATTACTATAAATATTTTGAGCTCGAAATGAGAGATACATTTTTATATTCTTATTTACAATTTATCTATACATATTTAATGGCCAAAACCCTAAAACTGCTTAAAATTCAACTTCAACAAATGTTAAGTACACATTATTATGCAGATGACTCAACTTAAGATTTACTGGCAAGTGCCAACTAGACTTTACAACCATAACATAATTATGTATATGACAGCTAAACATATATTATGTATATGCATCAGAATCACGAGCTAAACTAAAACATAGACAAACCCTTTTCAACAACAATCAAATATTTAATTGACTCTTAAATCTTAGCGTTAGATGAGTCTGCTATATACAAGGGACTTCTTAATAGACTACAGTCTACTTTATGAATTATAAACATTTTCTTCCCTCCAACAAATACACAATTACATTTAAGACTCATTTAAATATACCTACTCAAATATATATATTTATCCTAATAAATTGAATATATTTTCATAATCGGGCTATCCCGTGTTTTAATAGCATAAAAAAATAATAAAATAATGTCATAATTTGGCGATCCACATATATCTTTAATTTACATTTCGAATCTTTGTTTTGGCAAGATTCTTACTCATTACATGAATAGAGCGTATTATAAGGATTAACATACGGGGACCAGATCGTATATATTCGTCGTCGAGCCCGAGGAGGAATTTGAATTATAAACATTGTGTCTACAGGTAATTTAATAATTTTTAGAAATTAAACATTTATATTTTACAATACATGCAGTGTTTTTTCCATCATTTTTATTGAGAATATCCTGCACCAATTAGTGTCTGAATATGAAAAATTTTATGATTTATACGCTGGTGGTTGAAAATAGTTAATACTGACAAAAATTTAAATCCGTACATTTTTATTTTTTACAGAAATATAAATTATTTAAATTAATTAATACCATTATAAATAAATAGTAAATCGTCAATAATTACTTCACAGGAATAAACTAATCGCCTGAGGAAAAACTGAATGTCAAAATAATGGTAAAACATAAACCTGTAAAACTAATAACATTTAATACTTCTCTACGAAGTGCTTGAGACTTTGAAGTATACGAGTACATAGTATACCCGAGAGTTTCAAAATTATGTTGAGAGTGTACAGTGTATATGTACTCATAGTATACTTTATAAGAACACCACTGATTATATTATATAGTCTACGTACAAGGAAAAACGTTCTATAAATGAAATATAATACCTGTAACTGATTTAAACAGTCCCTTCTCTTATTTTAGCGGTGTCCGATCTTTTTATACCGAGGATCATCAAAATATTAAAAAGATCCTTCTAACCATTCGTTTTTGTTTTGATTAAATATAATATAATATTTATATAGTCATCATATTTTAGAATAGGTACAGCGATAAATTTAATTATTTATTATATATTCATCATTATAAAGGAGAAATAATAAAAAGTATAAACATACATATTTTTTAATGTGAGTGTTGACCTTATTTTTATTCACAGATAACATCAATAATAGGTACTAATTTGCTTGAATTTACCCGAAAAACGACGCGGAGATGTTCATTTGTTATGCAAGAACGAGTTTTGCTTTTATTTATTTTTATAAAATTGGAAATACTTGATTACAAATATAAGTTGAACCGAATATATATGCAAGATATTTTGAGTGCGAACTGCTGAACGTTTGGAAAATCTTTTACGGATAGAATCGAATAAAACTCATCAAGATTTTCAGAACTTGAATAACGTTGAAAATGTATTTTTATATAATTATTCGATTGAAATTCGATGATTTATAATTGCAAAGAAGTTCAATATTTTTTGGATCTACGTTAAAAGGATTTTAAAATAAAGTAATATTTCAAATTTGTGTGCAAGTTTGTTTAAATGTTGATGCGTCGCTGTTTTAGAAATACACCACAATCACAATCGTTATTTTTTTTTAATTAGCGCATTATTCGAAACAGTAAAAATCAAATTTTTTCAATTCGATTTAATATCTCGACGGACCGCGGTCGGTCATCGCTGTCCCAACAGATGGACCGCCCTTGTACGGAATAACGTTTTTCCTCCCTCCTCCACCACACCGTCAATGTTCATGAAATAACAAGGACATCGCTCAGCGAGTCGTATCAGGGGCGTACCCAGACATTTTTTAAAGGGGGGGGGGGTCTACAATTTTTATTTTATCTGATAATGGGAAATTAAAATACACTATTTACTATTACTATACTATTTACTATTAAATTGTTGAGTATGTAGAAATTTCATTGGGGAGATCCGGACCCGAACCCCCCCTTGGGTACGCCCTTGAGTCGTATCGTATAGTTGATAACGCACGTACGATGAGAAGTGCCGCGTGACGCGATAACCCTGCGCCGATGGTCGCGTTTCTTGGCCAGCAACCGGCCGCTGTGGTACGGTCGCGTGAACCTCAAGCGTTCGCCGCCGTCGCCGCCGTCGCCGCCGTCGTCGCCGATTTCGATGTCGCTATCCCTGCAGTCGGGGCATTGGATCTCGTGCAGTTCGTCCGCGTCCGGTTCCGGAGCCGACGGCTCCGACAGCTCCGGGAAGAAGTCGCCGCCGTCCGGGTGACGCGCGTAATCGGCCGCGCACCGCGTCGCGTCCGCCAGGAGCAGGTGCAGCAGTGCGGCGCAGCACGCGACCCGCCGGACGGCCAGCAGCCACGGCGGCGCAGCGGCGGACGAACTATTCGGAGGGCGGCCTCCCGGACGGTGGTTATTCGCTGGGCAACGTCGCCCGTGCATAATGTTTCGTACGCAGCTCGGACTCGGCGACCGCGGTCGGAGAAAACAAATCGCGGTTTCCGCGGCGACGTCGCACGCAACTCCGTATCGTACACACGTTACGCGGGACGCATATTGGCATTCTGGGGTCGGTCTCGGCACCTTTTAACTATTTGACGCTTTTAATTGGTTCATTTGAATTTCCGCGCGAATTTCTTTCGCGTTTATCGATAATATCATTGATTATAAATACTATTATTTATAATCAATGATAATATCAACCATATTTAATGGTTGGTAATTTAAGGTTCAAATGAACCAATTAAAAGCGTCAAATAGTTAAAAGGTGCCGAGACCGACCCCAGAATGCCAATATGCACGCGGGGACGAGGCGTGCGGGAAAGTCGTTCGCCACGTGAACGCTGCGCGTGCAGACAGGGCCGTGGAGAGAAATCAATGACCCCGGGGACAGAATCCGGGGCCTTCCCGTACGAGGTATTAAACTTGCCATCAGCTTCCGGTGTTGTATTTTAAAATGTGCATACCAAAGAGATAGTGTAATCGCAGTCTCGCAGTTATTCCTCAGACCGAATGAAAATATTTGTTTACAGCCCACGGGTCTATCTTGAAAATGTTATTCGTCCACGTTTTAGATCAATATTATAGCGTTCACTTTATTGTACACGCGTTACAACTTGTATAGCATATACTACGCTACAATTATTTGGGTAGGTTATTAGCACGGTTCGTGTAGGTGATCCATGAATAGCTCGACACCATGATCGAGACGTAGTGGATTTGGTCAGGCCTAGGGCCTTTTTTGAAGCCCGGGCTCCAGGGCTACAGCCCCGACTAACCCCACTCCCCTTCTCGACGGACCTGCGTACAAAAAATTGATAGTTGTTCGACGGTCGGTAGAAATGAACTGTCCTCGCGTTGACCGTCGAATCTACACCGGACTCTCGATGATTTGAAATTTAGGAGACCGATACTTCGATTTAGCGACAGCTCGAGGGAAAAGTATTTCGTATTTCAAAAACGCTGAACATTTCTCATTATAATATATGTATGTATTTAGCATTTAAAGCAATTACAATATAGGTACACATTACATTTACATATATATTTACTATTTATATACTAGGTATTAGAACTGGTGCACAGAAACGCGTATCGGGCAACATTATTTTGGCAGCTGCGACTGTCGCAATCATGTTTTTTTTTTCGTCGAAGAACACTTATATCTTATGGTACTCGTTTTCAGGCTGTCTATGTTTTACTCGATTACGACAATTATTGGCTTATTACAGAGGAGTTAGTGGTGATAAATGATTAATGATATGGAATTTTATTGATGATTTGAAAAATTATTATATATATATTAAAAACAGAAAATAACTATAATACGCAAACCATCGCCATCGTTATTTTTCGGGTTTAGAGTCCGGAGTGTTTATTCTCACATTATTATTTTCGATTTATCGAGGGGACCGAAATATAACGATTTCTTTGATTTTAAAGGTTTTCTCATGGGACCAAGCGTTTGTTGAGTTTTATAATTATCGAGAGCCTACCGGAGTATCCGACTATCGGACTTATCGTGAAAAATCAATTTCTCAACTACATATAATGTATGGGAGTAGCTTGATATATGAGGGGATAAACGTAGATATATATTATATTTTGTCGTGTGCATACGTACGCTGGCCACATTATTCTACTACTTGTACTTTATTGTACTTTATGGTGATCGTAAAATTGTGCTATAATTTATCAATACCACCTCATTACCGCGAAAGAAAATGTTAAATTTAAATTCTTTGTCCTTTGTAATACTGTCGACATTCGCGGTAGCAACCGTGGCATTCAATTATCCCCGTGTGGACGCGGCTTTGTGTACCCGCATGCAAGCTTGTCCGAGTCCGAGTCCATCGAGATCTGCATAGAACGTGCGTTGTATAGCTAACGACCGCGTGCCCGAATGGTATTCTGTTATATACCACGTCCGATACGGCAAGCATTATATATTCTCAAAACGTTTACTCTTTACTACGTAGGTAGTTGTACTACGTATGTGTTGTGTGTGTTATCTGCAGCCAATGAATTTACGATTACGGAACAAGACCGGTCTTAGAGGAATAATATAGCGAGTGGAAAGATCGCTGAAGGTACCGATGGTTAATGGACCCCTATTCAGAATTCAGACCCATATTTACAATATTTTATCTACTTCGACGTATAATGTTTTCAATGTTTTGAATTATCAACAATAATATACGAAAAAAGGGAAAAAACATATTTTGTCCATTAAAAATCGATTGATTCCCTACACCACGGGCTGATAGGCCGAATTACGGAGATCGCGGTGTATTCGTATGCTATTAATGCTATTATTATTATAGTCATTATTACCATGTTCACACGAAAACCGCAGCCCGAAGTGTCACCGCTAACATTAGCTGATGCGTTCGGTATGTATTGTATTATCGCATCATATTATGTCCCTTAAGACTATACCGCGGTATAGCATGATTTATAATATACGGTAGGTACTCGTATACATCACTTATATGCACATTATTAAGCCCTAATCACCGACCCGTTAACAGCGATCTTTAGAGGAATACCTATAAGTTGATCGTAATAAAATTTATTTTCCGTTATTTTTCATTATATACTTACATATCTGATGTTTTTTTTATTACACTACAATTTAGTAACTTAGGCGTAACTTAAAAATTCATTAGGAAGGGGGGGAGGTAAAAATATAATTACATATCTAACGAAAAGGGTGTTCACGGCTAAACGCCGCTTTACTATCTAAATATTAAATATTATTATATAAAATTATTCATTTTCTAACATTATGTTAGATAAGCGAAAATTGAAAATTAAGACTTAAAAAAAAAATGTTAAAGGTAGTAATAGCTATAATCAGCTGTTTTGTACTTATTTTAAAACAAGGTATGTTAAATATCATAGGGGGCACTGCCCTTCCTAATTTATTCTAAGGAGGCAATTGCCCCTCTTTTCTTCCCCAGTTTACGCCTATGATAACATTTTTTTCATATATAGTTAAATTAGAACTTAGGATGTAACTCACTTGTTGGTGACCCTAGAGTCAAAAATATGTCGTTCTATAGTTAAAATTGATATACTCGTAAAATTAGGTTTGTCATTGGTCCAGGTTTGACCGGGACAATCCTGGTCTTAAGGCATGTTCCGGTGTCCCGGCCGATAATTCAGTTTGTCTCATATAATTGAAACTGAGAGAAAATAACATTTAATATTGTATTATTTAATAATAAAACATAGAACAATAATGTTCATTATATCATTATACCTATTATGGTTATCTAATCAGCATGGTTATATACAATAATAATGTTTTTTCGTGTTAGCTAATAAATTCTTAAATTACAATATCATATACTAATTTTTGTTTCCATATGAACGTTACATCAAAAAAAAAAAAAAAAAAGGTCGTTCGATATGATGTCCTAGTTTAGAGATTTCAAAATCTGGCAACCCTATTTAGTGCTTACGTGGTCTCAACAATAGAAGTCTTCCGTAGACTATAATAGGCGATATTAGTTTTAATAATGGAAAGATGATGTATTCGTAGATAATATCAATGCTATTGATATATATTTATCGACAGTGACGTAAACTGGGCGATGCAAATGTGTCATTTGGAATACCACATCTAAAATATGATGGTACAAAGATTTGTATTTGCACCACCAGAAAATTATTGAAATTTGTATACCCGTAGCATTATTTTTAAGAACCAAGGCAATCAGCATACTAAAAAAAAATTTTTGATAGTTTTTTTATTAATATTATTATAATAATAATAAAGGTTTTACTGCTAAAATAATTCAAAATTTTTTTGTTTTTTAATGAAATATATGAGAAAATATTTAGTTTATTCAGAAGGATTTTACTTAGGAAATTGGAAAATTGATATGTTGGAAATCATAAGTTGAGAATATGTCTCTGCACCACCAGGTGGATCCAATTTACGCCACTGCTTACCAATGTTCAAAACACAATAGAACAACGAAAAAGGACTAGATACCTCTATGGCTGCGGTAGACTTTTTTCCGCGTCCCGCAGAATGATTATGTTTCTCAGAGGAACGCGTTAGTGTTACACAGACTCAGAGATTGGTAACTTTAAGTTTTTACGGTTCTGGTTCCGGTTCTCAATTCATTCGGATTTGGATTCCGGATATTGAAAAATACAAATAAGGGTTCGGGTTCGGATTCCGATATTATAGGGTTCTAAATAAAATTTTTTTAAATTTATTCCGTAGTATTTGTTGATACATATTTAAAAATTACACATATATTACGGGTATTATACTAGATAAGCCCATAATATTAAAAATTAAGATTAAAAATAAAATTTTGAAAAAAATGATATCTCATATTTCTGCTTTGAAATTGTAAGAATAAAAACATAATTAATAATGTTTGTTACATCCGATATTTTTCATTTTATAATGAGAGTTTCGGTTCTTTGAATATGTAAAAATTCGATTCCGGTTCCCAATGTTTTAATTAAGGGTTCTTGGGTTCCAGAACCGGTTCTTTTGGGTTCGGTTCCAGCCCTTGTACACGCTACGTGATCATGTTCGTTGTTTTCGGTTTTATATTTAAATGTGTGCGTGAATGTTTACATGAAATAACTGCGGAATCGGTAAGCGTAAAATAATAATAAAAAATTATTCGGACGAGAGTTATGCCCGCAATGTATTAAATTTGTTTAAATTGTGTACAATTACTGAAAATTCCCTCGATACGTCGCCAACAAAATTATAATGTATCTCGTATGCGCGATATGAAGTAATGTATTGCAATTACATAAAATCGACACACAACCGTTGCCAAACCGCAATGTATTTTAACAGTGACTAACGTGCTGTCGTAGTACAGTTCGTACAGGTACACACATATTATTATTTTAATATGCCGCAGCAATGTTATCAAATAATAAAGAGCGAATGAATCAAGGAATTATCGTGTTTTTCTAAAACGCATTTCGTTATAGGTGCTACAGCCTACATATTTACGCATAAGTATGTGTTTGTGTGTGTATACGTATATATGTATTTATGCGTAAATGCTGAGCTATTTGGGTCGTTTAGAAGAAAATTAGTCGGTTACTATGCACGTCTGATTAGAAATTCGTTTCACGTGACACTCGCCACTACGTCGTTATATATATTTTTATTAACGTTGTTTTTATTTTACATATTATTCTTACTACAGAAAAAAAATAAATAAAAAAATAATAAAAATAATAAGAAAACGTGAAAGACTAGGTGTGATTGTTATACAGATAATAGCATTTCAAAATCGCAGTAATAAATAACTGTATTCGCAAATGTAGTTTTCTCGACTCAAAACTAATAACACAGCTAAGTTACCCTGTTTTTTAACTTCACTTTGAGTAATTATAATGCTTATTTTTAGATTTATAAACATAAGTTTATAATACCTTATATTCCTATTGAGTATATCCGTTCAATAGTTAATTACCAGTGAGTAGTTACAATTGTTGATATATTTATTAAATTATATTCATTCTAACCAGAATTAAAAATGATAATTTAATATTGATTCTAATTAGCCAATATAAAGTATAATCAAAATATTTAATAGAAGCTATTAAATACCTTTTTGAAGTACATCAAATTACACTTAATTGTTTAAAATAACCGGAAATTTGTCACATTCACAGAGCAGGTTTTTCTAACTAGTCAAACATTTAAAATATATTACTTATATATTTCTTAGTATAAATTAACTGCAAATATAATATTAATTTATTTTAGTGTAGTTTAGAACAACTGACCTTAGATGCATCTTTCTCCCTCAATGCTTAATTTATTGACATTACTGAACACATTTTAATAGAATCGGAATAATAAAATATTGTTAATCTAAAACATAATATTAAAAAAAATTAAATTTGAATAAAATGATTAAAAAGATAAAAATAGAATAAGAAAATTTTAAAAATTTTGAATATTTTAATTATAATGAGATGACACATAATTAAAGCAGCGTAAAAATAAAGGATCAGAACTAAAACAATAATAATAATAATAAATTGGTTCTTTTATTTTGTGATTTTCTGTATAAATAATGAATTGTACAGAATTCTATATTGAACACTATACATTCAAAATTATTAAACAAAATACTCGGTACTACATAGCACAATATTATAAAATATTGGGGAAAAAATGTATTAATTTAAATAAACATAAATAATTATTAAATAACAATAAAATTTTAATTTTTTTTTTCAATGGATTCTCTATCTATTTAGGTACAAAAGACATCTAGAGACAACCATTACATACTGATTCACCTATAAGATCCTAATGAAAAAAAAAAATTAACAAAAACTTATAGGGTAATTTTCTAATACTATTTTGTACAAAATAGAAAAGAACAAAGTTAACACTTAAGAAAATAATAAAGTAAATACAGTTCTTAAAATGTAATAATAATTAATAATAATAATAATAATAATCATAATCATAATAATAATAATAATAATAATAATAATAATAATAATAATAATAAT
>NW_020271833.1:41589-67524 GCF_003268045.1 Sipha flava
ATAATAATAATAATAATAATAATAATAATAATAATAATAATAATAATGATAAAAAATATTTATGTATTTTAAAGATATATTTTGTGAGAATTCACATAGTGGACAATAATAATATTACTTTTATATTATTCACAATATAGTTGAAAGTCAAAACTGTTGAAATACTAGTATTCATGGTTATCATTTTGGAAATCACAGAATCCATTTTCAAAAACAGTGAGACTTTGATAGAAACATAAATAGCCATGAATACCAGTGTTAATAACAGGTTACATATTAAAACAATTTATCTCAAATATTAATTTATAATGTTTATATTACATACATTTTTTCAATAAAAAAATTTTTTATATTAGATTATGTTTTGTTTTATATATATGCTACATGTAAATTAAAGTTTACAGGCTAAGTCATAATAGTCATTATATTAGGTTGGAAATAATTATCACAAAAAAATGTTCAATAAACGCTAAACACCTGGAGTTTTTCTTCTACACCTAATGAACACCGAATAGATGAAATTCTCATTTTGCATTATTTACTAGTATATAACTTCGTAAACAGTTGCTTTCTTATCTCCAGAACCAGTTACAATATATTTGTCATCGGCTGATATGTCACAGCTCAGCACAGAAGAAGATTCTTTAGACTAAAAGCAAACAGACGACATAAGTTAGTCTAAAATTACAAAAATTAATCAATTACACAAATGAAAATGTTACTCACTTGGAATATAGAAGCGCCATACGGTGTGCGCCATGCATTAAGTAAATTGTCTTTGCCCGTTGACACAAACCATTTACCACAGGTTGCAAAACGTAAGGATAAAACGCAAGATTCGTGTAGATGTAGCTGGTATTTATCTGGTTTTAGAGCATGTAATACTTCTACATTGGAATTCTCCATACCAACGGCTAACCATTCTCCAGTTGGACAATATCCCAAAGAAAATATCTAAAGGAAATATATATGTTCAATGTTAAGAACATAGAAACAGGGGAAAACTTAAAAAACATAAATATGGCCACTTTAACATACCTGAGACGAGAAATCGTGTTGTTGTAGCTGTCGACCTTCTCTCAAATCCCAAGAGCGAACAGTGTTGTCCAGACCTCCTGTCCACAATTTGGAACCGTCCGAAGAGATGTCTATGCATGACGCTCCGTCTGTATGCCCTTGGAACTGTCTTACCAAAGTCTGGTTGTGTAAATCCCATACTGCTATGTTACCATCCGAACAACAACTAAAGCAAACCTGAAATATACATACATCATTATCCGTCTATCTTGACCGTGTCAGGTTTGCTAAACCATCGCATTACACATATAGCGTTTCCGTTAATATTATGGCAAGCATACCTTTGAATCTGGACTAATAGCTAATGCGTAACACGCAGGCGCACTAGATGTTAGCTCAGCTTTTATTCTCGGTGTCGGCGAGGCTAGATCCCATATACTCAAATTACTTGCTTCTCCGCCGACAATAAGCGTCCGGCCATCCGGCAGAAGTTTTACAGATCTTATATAGTTATCACGTTGCTATATGTGAAAAATAAATAAAATTACATAAATAACCTGATCCGTATATTTGCGTCGTACTACTAGTGTCGTAAAAAGTTTAGCTGGTAACAGCGCTTCTGCATAACTTTATATTATATACGTACCAAACAGTCTAGTTGAGATACGGGTGACTTGGATCCGGGTTGACTGATGTCCCACACTTTGACGCAGCCCTTTCCGCCGGTATACACGTACTTGGTGGGGTTGCTGATGGTCACAGCGCACACGACTTCACCGTGCCCAAGAGTGTTGATTTGACGGGCGTGTCTAGGGATGCCAGGACCCATCAGAGCATCGGGCGGAAAAGGCACGGGTTGCATTTGGCCTTCAGCGCTGACGTGAAACGAATAAGCTCTAAAAATAAACAAATCGAAAAAACCGTTTATAACGATACATGACAGTAATATCGACGATGATTACTACTATGAACAGGAGTGTATATAATAGAGTTAGAGCATAGAAAACTTACGGTTTTCCGCCAGGAATTCCCAGTCCCGGTCCGAGCGGTGCTCTCATTTGTGTATGAGGATCGTAACCGACCTGTAAAAAAGAAAATTAAAATTATAAAAATATTATTACCATAATTATATATGAGTTATTTAAACTCACCAACGCCGGTCTCGGGTAACTGTTCAAACCGGCCGCCGGTGGCAAATTATTGTGCAAAGCGCCGTAAGCGCCGGCAGCTACTGCGGCCGCCTGAAGATCATGTGGATTTGCACCGCCTGCCAGGTAATGCGGGTATTGTGCTGAAAAGGAGAACGACGCCCGTTAATCACAAATGCTGATCAAATGTTAAATTTGACGTGTGTCATCGGCCCCAAATCGCACTTACCTAAGGAAGGTCCTTTAACCATGGGTTTCATCGAGGAACCGGCGGCTCCGCTGCAACCACTGCCACCGCTTGTCGGAGTGATTGACTTCGATATTGGCGTGCTGGGTTTGTCTTCTAATTTCTTTGTGGATGGAGTGCTTGCATTGGACGAAGTCCCACTTCGTGGACTAAAGAAAAAACGATAAATAAAAAAAATAATATGATAAATTTATACGTAAGGTATATTATAATATGTGAGGTACGTATGAATTACAATATATACCTATGTGGTCCAATATTGTGTTCTTTTTTGGGTTGTAACTTGTCAATTCCGTTTTCTCTAGGTGAAGCTGTACCATTAAGCGGCGAGACAGGGTCCTGTAAAACGGAATATTACATTATGTTAATACGAGTAACATTATTCTACTATCATGAAGTATCATTTATATCATATTAAAACATGGCAGTGGCAGGTATAATCTTATTATCTCCTATTTTAAACCTGACAAATAATTAACTGTTACTTCTTCAAAAGCTTAAAAACATGTGTACCGGTTTGAATTTAATATATAAATGTATTTTTAATAAAAACACAACAATAACAAATTTTAAAGTTGTATGTAATACTTATACCTAAAGTATGTCAAATCTTTGTAAATAAATAATATACATTTAAAATACAAGACTATAGATAATGATAAGTACAGTTACAAAATAATATTATTTTAAAATTTATATGACAATAATTTATTTCGAAACAGCTTTTGAGATACTAATTTCATATAGGTGTATTTTTTATTTTTATCCTGCCGAAGAAGTCACTTAAGGCGTATATTGGGAGGAGTAATCGATATTATAACATACCTCACTGGCATCGTCAACAACCAATTCTTGATCGCTTTTTTCCCCATCACTCGCCTGTAAACGAAAAAAAAACGATTTAATAAAATGGAAGAGGTGTATATGATGTGTAAATGTTCGGATATAAAAGCTTAACGTTTGAGGAAAGTTTGGAAAAATGTTATATCGTCATGTTACATGCATGTGGTGAACGTACGTGAGACTCGTATACGAACAAAACTTACGTGACAATCTTTTTCTTCTTTTTTCACTTTCTTATGTGGTTCAATATCCGGAGAGCTCCTGACGCGAAATTTCTCCCTTTCTGCAGGTGATATGGAACTTCTCTGTGTACACAAAAGAAAAAAAATATCGTAAGAATAGAAAATAAATAAAAACAAAAAATGAAATAAAAATACGTTAATCAAACATTCGCAGAGCATTTTATTGTTGTATTCAGCAAAAAAAAAAAAAAAGATATTTATACACGCACACGCGCGCGCGCGGGCGTACCTATCTTTTTTCTCTCTAATTCAGTTACTATTCATATACTGATTTTGGCGCTTGTTAAAAAAAAACAGGGTAACCAAATATTTGAATGGGATGTATAAATATATAACTTATGTTTTTTTTCCGTCGTGTGTCGAGGGTAGTAGGTATGCGTGTACATATGGGGAAAGTAGAACATTTGTTGAAGTGAATACGAGGAGTCGGGAAAGGGCGACGGCGACGGGAAATAAATAACGTGTCATAAAAAAAAAAAAAAAGAGTAGAAAAAACATGTGGCACATTGGTCGTTTTTCGCCTCAGACCCCCCGCGGTATACATACGCGCGCACACAAAGACTCGCATGCATACCCTAAGGACCCAATAAAAACAACCCCGCTTCCCCTGCGCATACAAGATAGTTAATCCAATTCCCAAGAGCCATAAAACCCCCCAATACCACAGTTATGTGTGCATGCGTGCGTGTATGTGTGTGTATGTATATATGTATGTGTGTGTATATATATATATATATACGACTTTAACGATGAGGAGAGGGTGAAATAAAATAAACCGCTTGCGTTCATCGGCAACGACGAGAGCAAAAAAATAGAGTAAATTCCCTGGGGGTGTTAGAAGGCCAGTTGCCGGGTGTGGTGTTAATTGCTTAGCCCGCGTTGAATCCGGGGCAAGAATATCTCCGGGTTATACGACAGTTAATTTATCGTGGCACATTCAACTACGTTAAATTTCGTTAAATTGAAACATTTTACAGGCGGTTCACCGCCCTTAATCGAGTTTTACAAATACACACACAAATACATATATATGTATATTTATTTACACATGTATTTGTTACGGCATAACACACATACATACAACGTTGAAATTCGTTTTTAATGAATACGAAATAAGGGTAATAAAAAAAAAAAAAAATCGATCGAGAAAACATTATCATATTATTTTGAGTCTATTTCTCATGAGGTCTGAGATTTTTATTTTATCTCTTAGTGAGCAACACAATTAAAAATGAATTTCCTTCAATCAAAAAAAAAAAAAAAAAGAAGACTTTTTTAAGTGTATTTAAATACATGACAACAAGGAATAAGTTTCAAACAGTACTGCTTTATACGTACTATAATGTACGAATGTATAATATATGAGTATATATACATTTATGTATATATTACATATAACACTCACTTAACTCTGGAGACGGTCTCCGTTACAGTAAATTAAGCACATGAAAGTTTTAACAAATTTCAATTATGAATATAGTTTTACAAATTATTCGAGCTCCTAATGACGCCGATGCTAATAAAAATTGAACTTTAATCGAGAAGCATATATAGTTTTTAAGTTTTCCCCGCCATGTCTTACATAAAACACTGGCTTTTGAGATTTAAGCAGAATTTAATTAATCATCGAAAAAAAATCGTATATATATCAAATACAAATTAAAATTAGAACTTTTTAATAATTATGGTCCGACTATCATGTTTATGCACCAATACCCCGTTCAAACACAAAATCTAATGCGATAAAATAATGAATGAGAAAAAAATCTAATCCCCTTTTTATCGATATCATAATACGTGGTGTATTGAATACACACTACGAGCAAATATAATTATAATAAAACGGTCGTTTAAAAAGTACGTACATACAGTAACGTAATTAGGAGGGAGATTAACGAATTAAATCCCCTCATAATGTCTCTCTCGTTTTATAAAATATACAATAATTTTAAGATATAGGGACAATGTTATCATGTCGCCATTAAACAATTTTCAGTTTCAATAACCTTAATAATAACACATTTTATATTTAACTTATGTTTAATCGACTTATTACAATTAAAAAGTTGATATTAACGTTGGTATACTTCTATAGAAGATAATTTAAAATTTAAAACACCCCAAAATAATTGTTTAGCTACACCACTGTGTACATACAATAAGCTATTCGAAATTTATCGGGTTAAAGGCGCACACATATTCGTATAGTTCACGATTTTAAACATATAATATTTGATACGACGGAAGAAAATATCGAAGAGAAATTTTCTACGATAAAAACGAGTATGGATGCTATATTAAGGCGGCCGCGAAGCCGACTTACATCGTTTATACGTTGTGATTGTGAAGCAAAAGGAATCGTCACCGCGACCGCACTAAGGTACGGGGTGTGTGGCAGAAGGGTAGCGGTGCGCATGTGTCTGCGTTATATAACTTTCGAGACAATTGACTGTACGCGAGGATGAAGCATGGTGGTAAGGGCGGTTGAGAAAGCTTTTACCGTTAGCAGCTAGTGAAAACGTGAGCAAAGGATGAGAACAGGAGGAGTGTAGGAGTGTGACGAGGTAGTTGTCGGCTGAGGCAGTGGCAGAGACGGTACTCGGTTTAAACTTCATCGAGAACTAATCGACCGTGTGTAATGCGCACCTCCTCCTCCGAGCCCTGCAGGTCGAAGAAGGATAAACTCGCATAACACACACACACACACACACACACACATACATACATACATACATACATTCAAAAGCGGAAGGATGAAGGGGCGCGACAGCGATGGCAGCTTTAATTCATTCATTTGCAAACTTGTAATCGACTCACGTCGTCATCGTACCAACACTATACTACCACCGCATCAGCAACTGTGGCATTAGGAGGAGGAAGGAGGAGCGATAGAGAAATACAGCCTAGTGGAAGGAGTGAGGTTTGGTAGAGAAAAGGACTAACAAGGAGAGAAGAGGAGAACCCTTTTGCCGCTACTGCGAGGAGCTATATTATAAATTGCTCCAAATGGCGGCGGCGGCGGCGGCGGTGGTGGTGGTGTGTGTTCTTTCTTGTTCGGCGGCGGAGATGATGGCGGAGAAAGGACAAGCACAAGGGTAGGAAGATAGGCAACAAAAACCACCTCGCCCTGCAGACGCCGCCACCGCGTGATGAATTCGCCGGCTGGGATTTTCGCTTATTTCGCCCGGGGATTAATAACACGCCCCTCCGGAATCCAATCACGTCTCCCCCTTCCTCGTCACTGCTGCTGCTAGTTCCCTCACGTCGCTGTTTTGATAACAATCTCCTCTGCTTTTTCTCCTCCTTCACTCGTGTAAAACTCACACTCACACGCACACATAGCAGCTTGACAGATGATATTGTGTTTTCTCTCTTTCTCTCTCTTCTCACTCCTATCGTATTTCTCTCTCACACGTGGTTTATATACCTTCATTGTTGTCGTCGTCGTTGTGATGTATAATAGTAATAGTAATAATAATAATCATAATAATAATAAGGCAAAAGGGGATAAATAAAAAAAAATACATAAACCTTGTTTCGAGGAAGTTTTGCACGCGTAAACAATAAAACGCGTTAAGAGACGAACAACTCGGATTTATATAGAATCACGCAGAGACGCGACCGCGAAAATTGCACACGGTTAGGTTCCCCTTTGACAACGAAAAAGCCGAATTTATCAATTGACACGAGTCGTTATAAAACGACTGTCGTCTTTACACGACGTGGTGGTTGGTGGTGGTGGTGGTGGTGGTGGTTTTTGTTATCGAACCGAAAACCCGAGGGGACCGCAGACATTTTAACGTCCCTCGCGTATACGATATCCATGCAGTGTGCGTGAATAATAATATATTTATTAAGAAGGGTGTATAATAATACCGTCTGCACACGTATAGCCCAGCCGCGTACAACGGCGGCCGGTGAAGGGACCGCGGGGTGGCTTTCATCGTCGGCCTTTTCATATCGAATACGTGCGAAAAGGAGAAAACGTATACGCGGCTGAGCGCGTACAGTATACCGAAGAACGCGAGAGCACTTTAGATCATTAACTTATAATTATGCGGTGTTGTACGGGTAGTGTTCACGAAATGTCAACACGAATATTATATGTTTTGTGCGTACGGTAAACGACTGCAGTGTATGCCATGTGCGTGCGTGCGTGCGTGCGCGTGCGTGTGCGTGCGTGTATGTGTGTAAGTGTGTGCGTGTGCGTGTGTTTGTACAAAAACACACGCGCACGTACCGTCGACAACTACACGGTGTTTTGTATAATTAATTCACACGCAACTGTGTAGCAAACGCCACCAGACGGCAGCGGCTACATTATTATACTACCGTTGACGGCGGCGGTCGGTTTCCGATTCCACTTGTCCTCGTTGTAATCGTATCAACAAATGTTTAATTAAACATCAAACGCGACCGCGGAGGCACGACCGCTCCGTTCGATTTTACTTGTTACGCGCGCGGCGGAGGCGGGTTCCACTAAATCGCACCGCTGACACGACGGCCGCAATAACACCGAAACGAAATCGTTCACCGTTTATGTACCGAGTCACCGACGACGTACCTATGATGCGAGAACAGAATCGCCTATCGTTGTTGTTCGTTAGTTTACACGCCAAGATTCGTTGTCGAACAAACCACGGTTTTGACCGATCACAAAAAAAAAAAAAAAAAAACAATTTTCAACTGCGACGGCTAAAAACGTGCTACGCAGTGGTACGGAATAGACTGATTTCATAATTACTCACCGCCGATAAACGATAACGTTAAAAATAAAACAACGAAAGCTAATCAATTTGCGAATTGCAAAGTAATAAATACGACGCTGCTGCGCATAACATTATAATAACATTGTGTACAATTTTTCTTTTAAACGAATAATCACTTTCGAGGAGTAAATAAAAATTAAAAATAAAAAACAGTGTCACGCACCGTTTTTATACACACACGCACGACCATATATGTGTATATGCAAACTGTATGTTATAGCTACGTATACGTGTTTAGTAACAGGTAAATAAACCGTATAATCGAATGGGCGTTATGTAGCGGAAAAAAATCAGTTTTGAAATCATTCGCCGTCAGAAAAAATACAAATACATTAAGTATGCGAGAAAAAAAATTAAATTTAACGCAAACTCCATTCGTGTTGACATTCAACCGTGGACGGGATTTCGCAGAGTTGGCAGGCGGCGACATAACGTCGTTTAAAACTTTTAAAATATCTTTGTTACGGACAATTCGCATAATATTTTCACACGTGGGTAACTGTACTACGATAAATTTGAAACAATAATAATAAGTAACGAATAGACTTAATAAATATTCACATGCGCTCAAGCGGAAAAGAACGAAAAAGCATTTCGTATACGGCGCGCACGACGGATTTTATAAACACAATCTCATCGTTACGATTTTAATCAAATCGTACGGTTTACCGGGCCCAAGATTGAATGTTTTGGCGAGCACGTCATAGGCGCCTAAGCACGTATTAATAGAACCGGCTTGTGTTTACCATAATATACATGGCACGAAGCGAAGAGGATACGGTTTACAGTTGTTGTTTTTGGAAAACACGATTTCTCGTCGGTGTACACGACCCATACAACCGTATATTATACGTGAGCGCGCACGTGTGTACGCGTGGGTCTACATGTATTTATTTATATAGTCCGGTGTGGTTTATCGATTTAGTTGCTAGGGAGGGCGCGAACGAACGCGAGAACGATGCCGGGGTTGGCTGTCATGGGGAGAAATCCCCCATGCAATAATGCCGCGGAGATTAGTCGTTGCGTATCTAAAATTAACCCTTTTGGCCGCCCTCATGTTAATGGTTCCGATTACAATAATTACGCACGCCCGGCCCTGTTTTAATCCCTGCATCCAATCTGTTATTAATTATAATAATATTGGCTGCGATCAAAATTCCCCTCGCCAACGTAGTGAAACATTCCTACGTCACCGCACAATACATAACATACATCAAGTTGCTCGTGTAACACAACACATCGTATCCCATACGAAAGCGAAGGCGAACAACAAGTATATATTTAATGTACACAGAAAAAAATCAAAAAAAAAAAAAAAAACGAACACTGAACATTTTGTAAGACGTGTGTGCCCAGAGATAAGAAAATATTTATGTAAATCACGCGACAATAGGGTTTATCTAAGTATCGGATCGGTCGAGTTTAATGCGGCGTGCACTTGTGTGTGTGTGTGTGTTGTGTCATACACAAAGTCTGTGCGACGAGGTTCACGTCTTTTTATACGTACAATAATGGTCTTGTACCAGTAAATCCGGTACGCAAACAAGCGATTTCCAGCCATGGGGAGCGATACGTCGAAAACCAAATAAACCACAACCCTACTATTTATACATGTACCTAACTATCCGAGTGTATAATACATGTATATCGTGCGTGCGTGTTTATCTCCCGATGAATATCTCTCATTGCACATTCGACTGCAAACGGTTATTTCTTTTAGTAGTACACACGAATGTACATAATATGTGCGACACGTGGTAAATAATGCAACGCGGAAAAAAATATCGCACTATCAGTGGAAGAGGGCCGTATATCAAAAATATTAAATTGTTCGGGAGTGCATTTCTAATGTTTGATAATTTATAGTGGATTTGTAATTTTCTTCTGCTAAATATCAATACGACTAACCAGACCAGAAATGTTCTTATATTATTGTTATCAACGAATATAATTAAAAGGCCACATTTCGTGTTCCGGCTTTATTGTTTTCAGCTACCTTTTGATCTGCCTTAGTGCAATAAGTTTATTTGTATAACTAACGATTTAAAAATATAATTACATAGATCGCGCCACTCTATAAAAAAAAGAAGAAAAAATACGAATTCAGAGATACAAAAAACGTAAATTTAAAATTTTTTGATATACGGCCCTCTTGCACTGATAATGCGATGTATCTTCAACGTGTTTTACGTTACACATGTATTGAAATATAAAATAAACGTTTATGTGTTAAGATGGAAACATTTTTTAACAACAATAGTTTTTTTAAATGTTACAATTATTATTTGGATTTGGATACTCTGAATCAACAAGAGAAAATGTTATCGAAAAATGCACAATTATTTTGAGAATTTTGCAGATTCAAACGTTTACCGCTGTTGTTGCTGGTATTCGGTAAAAAAAAAACCCATTAATATATACATATAATTATACGCTCAGTGTACTGTTGTAACTTGTAATCAGCGTTTTCGGTACCTACACATAATCTGTGTAATTTTTAAACAAAGAAACTACAATGATAAAAACGAATTATGGGTGTGTGTGTCCGTATATATATATATATATATATATGTACACACACACTTAATTAGATAATTAACAATGGATTTTCATGGTATAGAATTCACTAAATTTACTGGGTTAATAATGAATTCTCTATCGTTATTACACACAGTTTCGTGACACACAATTGTTATTGATAAAAAAAATTGAATAAAAAAATATCACAACAAATTTCGAATTTAACCAACATGACGTGCAATGATGAAAAAATATGTATAAATCGCGAAAAAGAAACAAAACAAAAATGATTCACAGCAAACGTAATAAATAACATAATAATGCGTGTTGCGCTAAATATGTTTCTTATGTGACCAATGCTACGGGTAGAATAATGGCAATCGAAAAGCCGCATTAAGACTTGACGGGAGGATCTATCTTATTATGGTAGTCGTCGTCACGAATTAACAGAGCGTCGTCGTGAAAATGGGCACCGAACGCGAAGTGGCTGCAGAGCACACAACGTTTTCACGTCATCCTCTCCGCCGGTCAACATGGCTCTTACGCACGACAACTACATCACACAGTTAAGGCCATCATCACGGGAGAATGATTTTTCAGTCGCTTTTATCGAAACGTCACATCGTACTACTAACATCATCATTGATGTTCATATTTATATTTATCGCATTTCAATTTCAAACGATTACAATTCACCAGGATTTCACATTCCTCTCTATTCAACCAAATACGCAAGCACATAAAAATGTCAGTAACAAAAAAAAAGTCATGAAGGATTTTTTTTTATTACAATGTCGACCTCGTAATCCGTTCCTCCGAAGTCTTGTTTTATACCATTATTTGATTTTTTCCACCCTATACCCACATCAACTATATACGAGGGTATTTTATACATATACACACATACACACATACATACAAACATAAAGCCTGTGGGGTTATTCCCTAGAAAGGGCCGACTGGTTGATGAAACGGACCGGAAAATAACGTTACCGCATCGGCTGTACAGCTCTTCCTCCCTACTTTATCGTTACGCCCTTAAACGAGTTTACCCTCTTGTTACACCGCTCTGCCAATCGAAGGTCTGTCTGAGTGTGTATATATATACATTATACATCTGACACGGCGAAAGCAAAAAAGAAAAGGAAGGAAAAAGAAATAACCTCGATTTTTCCACGTTTTTCATCCCCACGGGGGGTCGTCGTCGTCGAAAAAGGCCGTCTAAAATGAAACGGATAGTTGGCAAGAAGATGTATCTCGAGCGGAAAAAAAAACTAATCCCCGATTACGGTGGATTTCCACGGATTTTCCCTCTCGCATTTTTTTTCATCCCAAGTTTCTACATAAATAAATATACGATACGACGACGATATGTTTTGTAGTACATATTACATCCAATACCGAATTATGCAGATTTACCATCGCTGTTTTTTAATTCACAATATCCCATACGAATATTATAAATACATAAAAATGCATATGTGTATATGCGAATAAGTGTCGGAAGTTGTATGAACAAATACGCATTCATAGTGTAATTGGAAACTAGTTCACAAATCCCTTCACAAAAATTATATTGGTGAACACGAATTAGATTACGATTTATAATATCCGATAAATTCGAACAGTCGAACGGACGGGGGCGCAAAAAAAAAAAAATAATAATAATAATAATAATAATAAACGGTGCATACTACGCCTATTATATTTTATATAGGTTTATTATATGTACACGCCGAGGAATTAATAACACTGTTGAAAATCACGGACGGTCACGCCGAAAACAGCCACTGTAGGGGTGTGGAATCGGAATAATAATAATAATACGCTATGCAGCAGCAGTAATATGTATGGTATAGTATTCGCGACCCGTATATGTGTATATACATATTAGCATTGACTGTGGGTTCTTTTGTAAGAGGAAATAGAGGGTAAAAGCGGGGCCGATCCCTATCGAATTTGACACGCATTTAAATTTGTGGAGAGTGCGGCCAGATGACATATACATATGGATGAGGTTCGTTCCGATATTACACACGCAGGGCGTCGGCTGCGTACACATGCCGCCGTCGGCCAACCCTTATTTAGCAGCGGGAGAGGGTACACAACCCCTAGTCTCTACACACTGTTTGTTTGACGGCGAAGGGAAGCTACACTCATATATATATATATATATATATATATATACACACACATACAAGAGGGAGAGGACGAAAGCGACCGGAGACGACAACCCCATCGCAGAGTAGCAGCAACCGAAGTAACAAGGAGTCCCTTCATTAAGTGCTATCCTGGGTGCATTAATTTAATTTCAACCCCCTTGCTGCTGCCCGGATGGGAAATTTGTTATGGTTGGCGGCTCAAAGATTTATCCCTGGAAAGTGGCTGGTGAATGCGGCGGCGGTGACAACGGCAAAACCAGTAGATTACAACAGGCGAAAATCTCACACGCTTTACTTTTACAACATCACATAAACGCGTGTCTTGCCTTTAGGTATATAACGATTTATTTAATGATACTAATATTGCTACTCACGTGTCTTTCTTCGGCTGAACTCATTCCTGAAATCATAAAAAAATAAATTAACAATGAATTAACGATTACCATATATATTTTATAATATCTATAATTACGTATATGACATAACTAAATCAATAACTTTTACATAAGCGCCAGATAGAGACGAAACGGGTTGGGGATTTATGTTATGGTATTGTGTTAGAGGTACATACGAAAAAAAAAATGTAAAAAATTTACAATATATCGAAACAATAATCGATAATAACGATGTGTTCAAGCTGTATGGAAAGGGAGACGGCGTCGAGAGAAAATTACTACAACAATGTTCCAGCCGATCGATAACAATGCGTAACTGTACACTATTAAATCGTGTCAAATCGGGAATTTTTATTATAATTTCGAATTCGGGTGAAACATGTGTGAAAGAAAATGCGACAGCGGTAACCTTGACCTGAAAATACGTAAAAAAAAAAAAAAATTTTTGCGCTCTTAACGCGTTTGATACAGAAAATTTATGTTTTGTGTCCGTTGTACTGTTGTTATTATTATTATTATTATTATGTACTAAGGCCGTCGCGCGCATAGAACACACGGCCGTACATGACCCCGTGCGAGTGAGACAACAACCGATTTATTGCGCACACACATTATATGTATACACGTACGGCCCCGTATACAAATACGCGTGTGCCGCGGCGTATACGTTACCCGACGGGGACACGGACCGCCGCCCGTCGATTACGGATAAGTGGATTGGAAAAAAGGAATAAAGTGGAGGGATACGTAACAATGGTCCGGCCAATCTATATATATACAATGTATTATGCACGTACAAACCAACATCAGCTACTACCGAGTAACTTTATTTCGAGTGGTATATACATATATACGAGTATGTATATATATATATATATATACATAAAACAAGCTCGTGTGTACGAAGAGAGAGGTGACGGCGGAGCGTAAAGGGATTCTGCGGAAATTATTAAAACTCTTTTTCACAGTACAGACCACTCGAGAGAACAACGTAACAGCAGAACACCCTCACTAGTCGATTTATATATATATATATATTATAATATTGCAGCGCGTGCGAGGAGTGCCCACTCCATCTGTACACACTCATCTTGTCGACGTGGCCCTTTGACGACGACTACGACGAATATCAGTCTCGAGCACATGGGTACACATTAGCATATTAACACTTCAAGAACGGTCATTTTTTTTTTTTTTTTTTTTTTAATACATATTTAATTTTTTTTTTCCACTCTCCGTAAAACGAGAAGAGAATATATTCTCTGTTGCTGCGGAGCATAAGCCGTATACTGAATATATTATAACTACACACAATGCGGCCGCCGCCGCCGCCGCCACGTCAAGGGACGTGCATGTTATCTCAGCGGGTCGTCTACCCATATACATATGTATAATATTATATCGTTGTCGGCGGTATGTTATCCAAGCGCGTAGTTAAAATGTATGCGTGTGCGAATGAAAATGTTCTCCGCAGTGTACACGTAACGTTATAAATAAAATTAAAAAAAAAAAAAAATCTGTAGACAAACAATATATTCGTGTTGGCTTACCGATGGCCGACGACGGTTTATCCGAATCGGCACCCCTGTGCAAATCGTTCGGTTTGGAACCCAACATGGCCAACGGATGAGACGAGGAACCGGCGGCTCCAGCTAGCCCCAGCAGGCTGGCTGCCGCGGTCACCGGCGGTCCCGGAAGTCCGGGATGAGGCATCATCGGAATCGGAGGCGCGTGGCCCGCGTGCGGTAACTGCTGCGCGTGCATTTGTTGCTGCAACAAAAACGAACGTAATAAACATTTAATCGGACGCGTCACGTGCACGCTCTGAGCATGTGTACGTAGGTGGTGGTGGGCCTTTATTTTTAATTTCATGCAGAAATGATGAAAAAAAAAATTGTTTTTTTTTTTCCACAAAGAATATTATATAATTGTATAGTTAATTTAATTGTTGTACTTTATAAAGGGGCCATCAAAACGTTCATTGGGAGACGGAAGAAGAAACGATAAAATATTTGTATAACTGGCATAGTTATTTTACACGGAGGTTTTTCTCGAAACTATACGCATATATGTGTACATATATGTATATATATTCCGCACATAGAGATGGTGTAATGGGTATAGATTTATAAAGCTGAATGTCATTCTTACCAATAATCTGGGCAGATCTGGACGTTGTTGCTAAAAAAAAAAAATAAAAAAAAACGACATGTAATAAACGTTTTGGGCCTATATATAATACTTAAATAGATAACTATATACATAAATATATCCACCCCCGCGTGATAAATAAGGGTGTTATATAATATATATATATATATATAATTAAATGTATTAAATATTGAACTAACAAATAAATCGAACACAGTTGGGGACACGCGGTAAGCAAATTGTTTTAATTTAGCCGGCGGTTTTAATCGAATTCTGACGTAGCCTGCTGTTTTTCCAGCATAGTCTCATCCGAATAAATCCACTAGTACGCATCCCGATTGTAAAGTATGTAAAAAGTGAAAAAAGACTCAAGTTTGCCGTTCAAATACGTTTTTAATGGGCATTAATACGTGCAGTAATAGTTGTTTTTACAAAACGGCTGTAAGCGACGTCTTTAGCGCCATGTACTCTTCAAAAACTGTATAGTCCACAACGACAAAGGTGGTGTAAATATATTCCCCCTAAAGAAACTGCTTTATTCAAACACTTAAAAAAAACCACTCAAGTGACGTTAACGCCAGAGGGAATTTTCTTTTTGAAAGCGAATGCACAAAACCTTTTCACGCAGCCTCCCTCCATCAATATATACACAACGGAAGTCTTTTGACGAATACAAGAAACAGCGGCAGTGGCGACAGCAGCCTAATAACAATGGACTTGACTGTGTGAACTTATTTTTTTTCATCAAAGCGCACACACGAGAAGAATGAAAAAAAAGAAAAAACCGATTTCTATTTTTTTTTTTTTTTTTTAATGAAATAAACGTTTATAGCTCTCTGTAATGTAAGCTCTCCGGGATTAGGAACTTAATATTATTTCCGGCGGTTATTCGAAAAATAAAATAAAATAACAGAGGCAGAATTCATAGACAAATAAAAATAACAACTAAAAACGAAATTAGTAGTCTTGTGTAGAAAAATGAATTGATAAAGAAGAGAAAAAATGTAAATATGAATTATCAAATGTTTACGGATGTTTTTAATACTTGTTCAACATAATCGGTGTCGCGGCTGATATACGCGAAGTTTATATTATAAAGCATACATATTACACATGAGATTTATTTAAGAAGTTTAAGTCTGAATTCTTTTTCACGCTAAAAATTAAACAGGCACAGAAAACGAAAATATTCAATCGATATTAAGTGTGTGTACATGTACGACTATTTATAAGACGACGAATATTTACGTTTACACGTAATAATATTCTCGATAAGAACATATTATGTACTAAATATTTAGTAGACGTACGAAAATCGTCGATCACACAACTATAATACACGCATGTATGCACACATTCGTACACAAATTGTGTTAGTATAAGTATTTGCGGTGCAGTTCGTCGTTTGATTTATGCAAGGGACGCGATAAATGCGGCCACGTGACTGTAAAAAGTCCTTTTAACGCTCACATATATATAAGTACCGGGAAAGAAAATGAGTGTTGAAAAATAGAGACAAGGATACCACCAATACCAACCCATTCGTCGCGATAACGGTTCTATCAAGAGAAAGAATTCCGAGAATGAGAGAGAGGGAGAGAAAAGGAGAAAAAGCCTAAAGGGCGGTTAGACGTAACGACTGAGAATAATACGCACGCAATGCATACAGTCTGCGTTAGTATAAAAGTATAAAAAGTAAGAGGTTTTCGTTTTTAATAACTTGTAATAATCTTTTATCCTTCCGAACAATAATTATTGTTGTACGTCGAGAGCGCCGCAGAGGTTCAGCAGAAGTACTATATAGTAGTAGCGGTAGTGTACACCGTAATAGCAGTATACATTACAATAATGGTGTGCGGTAAAACTTAGCAACCCTCTTCGGAAGGCCACGCGTGAAAGTATAAACGCACGTGCACTTATATATATTATGTGTGTATATACCATATATATGTATAAGAAAATGGGACCGGAAGTTACGTACACGCGTGTGTGTGTGTTTGTGTATATATGTGTTTAGGGAAAGACTGCGTTGCGGTGCGAAGGGTAAGGAGCGGTGGCAGGACGATAATAATTACCGGCTGCCGACTAACGAAGTGCGTTGAGAAAAACCGCACGTCCGGAACATTTGTAGAGTATAGCAAGCGGTGGCGGGCGGACGGACGGGTGGGGTAGTAGTGTAAAAGAGGGCCGAGAGCGCAATTAGCGGAAGCTTCTCTCCGTCGGCAGAAGGGCCGTCGTCATTCATAACCACCGCCACCGCCGCCAGTCCTCGACCCAACCTCTGAACGTCCTCTCCGCCAAGTAGACTCGGCCACTACCGCCATCGTCATTATTAAACGTTGAGAGAGGCTCCTTTTCCGGACAGACGCAACGCGGTGGATGGAACATTAATCGAAAATATCTCTCTTGCCTCTCTCTACTACCTCCTCCCAAACTCCTCAACCCTCCCACCCCCCACGCGTACCGTATACCTGGTAGAGTAAACACGATAATAACTATGATCCGCACGCAGCCCTCCGTGACTAAACTATCGCCGGAATATTCTCGCGTGTAATTGATATGCATCATCGTGAGATGTGTGAATTCGGCTCGAGGCTGCATCACGTATTTATTACTGTTAATCATTATTATTATTCTTTAAGTTTTTCTACGGTTTTTATAATCCTTTAAAATCTTATCGAAAATTAATTACGCCCACCTCGGTAAAATCGCGTCGTGGAAAACAACAACCGAAACAAATCAAACCGCAAAAAATAATAATACACTACTAATAATAATGATGGTGTTGTGGAAGAGAAAGAAAAAAACCGACTCGGAGCACATAGTACCTCGAAATTATACACATCGAAGAGTGAGAGCAGGGCGGTGAAGGGTAAAATCGACAGACTCACGTTCTTCGGGACAATATTGAACCCGAGCTCGTTACACACGCACGTCTCCTCCATGACGATCTCGCACTTCCTCCTCGTCCTCTTAGTCGTCCTCAACTCCTACGCCAGTCGACTAACTCGCACCAGCCATCCAACACACGGCGATGACGACGTTTTATTCGCGACGCGCCTCTAAAATAGGTTCATACAATATTCAACGTGCGTTACTGCCTGCACGTCCTGAACTTCCGACGCGAACGTGACCGGACTGACGAATATGCGATTTCGGTGTGACTTTGGTCTCGTCGTCGTCGTCGTCGTCATCGTTGCCGCCGCACAGGGACACAACCGCAGGCGATATATATTTTTCTAAAAACCAACAACTATTCCTGCTGCTATACTATTGTGCACGGCGCTGTAGCCACCGCCGCTTAATTGCTTTTGGGACTACGCGACGCGTATAAATATACAAGAAAAGAACCACTATAAGTGTGGGTTAGAGAGGGATGGAAAGAGTAGAGTGAGAAGAGAGGGATGATGGATAGAGAGAGATAGATAGATAGAGAGAGAGAGAGAGAGAAATGAGACAAGAAATCGAAATGATTTTTCTTTATTCGTTTTTATGACCCAACACACATAAAAACGACCAATACGTTATTATTGTTATTGTATCTTACGATATACTATTATTCTTACCCCTATGATGGCGTTAAGTTCGGTCATGGTCACTTGTTTCGCTCTTTCCACCGCCGTCGCTACTTGCTGCTGGTGCTGTAACAATATACAAACACGAACACTATTATATATCAAGCACGAACGTCATGTATATGTCACATAATAATATGTGTATACGAAACAATAAGAGTATAAATACAAAAAAATATGTATTGTATTAATTTTAGAATCACTCACCTCTTGCGAAAGAAAAGGCATTATCTGCGCGATGATGGCGTTCAAACGCTTTGCAATTTCCGTCTAGACAAAAAAAAAAACGAAGAAAAAATCAATAATATTGTCGTTACACATTGATGTACGGTACATATTTATGTATGTAAACATAAAAAAAAACTAGTGCAGTATAACGAGATTTCCAACAGTGCCGTTCGCTCGTTCCCGCAACACGTCGTTAACGACATTACGCGCGGGAAATTAATTAGAGCTACGGGGGGGAGGTAGGGGTGTGTACGGTTTTACGACCGTTTTTATTTTCAATATGTAATGCGCGTGCACCGACGAGGGGACAGGGATGACGACAAACAGCCCGTTTATATATAATACCCACGGAATTATAATACATATTATATATACGCCAACTGCTACTACTATATACACTGCAGTGGCGTCGTTGTCGGGGTGAAACGGTTTCGTGTTATCGCCCTCCAGTATTGTACGCGCGCACGTGTGTGTGTGTGTGTGTGTGTGTGTTTGTCTGCTCGCGTGAGCGACCCTCTTTTTGCCGCTCTCGGTTGCCGCCACCCTCGTCGCCGCCACCGCCACTGGTAGTGTAACATCGGCATCGGTGTTCGGTGAGGGGAAAACGGAAAACCGTCAAGGCTCGAGTGTTTCGCGGGTATAATGTTTTCCTTCGGGCATTGCCACTCGACACGAGTGGTGCGGCACAGCAACCGCCCCTGCACACAGTACGCGCAAACGACCCTTGTAATATGTGCCAACTCTCCGAGTTTTAATAGCTATAGGAGGAGGAACCCCACCCCGGTTATATAAATAAGCCGCTTCTCGGTCCGTACTCCTTTTGTTAGAAGGGCTTTATATATATTTTCCCCTATTTTTACTCGCTACACTACTCTTCCTCTCCCCTCTCTCTATTCCTCGATCGTTCTTTTTCCCCAATTCTTGTCATCCCTTTATTTCTTTTATATTTCTTCGACTTCTACTCTCCTATTACCGCTCGTAAAATTTACACGCCATATATCCAATGAACACATCCTATACACACACACATACATACATACATACAAATATATGTACTTTCTGCCTTAAAACCTCTCCAATCGGTTGTTGCCAAAATGCATCGCATAAATACGCGTGTATCTCGTTAACACTTGAGTGGTATACGCAAAGTCGTACTTATGTTTAATACGTATTATTGTTGTCTTACTGTACATACAGTTATATACAATCAATCGACATATCAACTTTTCCACACACAAACACATTTTAAACAAATGTGGTAACAACGTAGCGGTCAGAACATATCCACGGTTAAAACTATCTAAGATCCTGTCACTGTAATTGTCGCAGTAATAGTATAGTTAAATATTTCAATGCAATGTGGTAGTATGTAACGTTTAACGACTAAATACGCTTAATTGCAGGCCACTGCTGCAGGTGTTCTTGCTGTTGTCACATTGAGAAATCACCCCGTACCTCACTCTCTCTCTCTCTTTCTCTGTTCCTCACTCTTATGTGTTGTGCTTTTTTTCATCGTTATTCTTTTTTCCCTTCCCATCTGTACTTAAAACTGTAGCACGGAGGATAAAATGGATTTTCGACGACGGGAAATATACCTCGGGGCACTTATTGTTATTATTATACGGGAGTGCGTTGCAATATTTCGAGGACGGCCAAGTTAATCGGGTACTCGTTAAAAAACCGGAGGGGTTGAAAAGATTACGCTGTTGAAAAAAAAAACTAGGGTGGAAAACAGTCCGGGCGATTACTTCGCCGAAATGAATTTACAGCGGATGACAGCAGGGGTAGAGTGAAAAAAAAAATAAGAGAGAAATCCTCCTCTCTTTTATTATATATATAGTAGATCTCAACCCCTGTGTATTCACTGCCACCGTTGCTCACCCTCGGCGTTTTGTACAAAACGAAATATTAATTTGGTAGGATGACGGTTTTAACGACCCTTTTCCAGAAATTTGCAGTCGTAACGAGATTAAAAAAAACACGAGCTAACGGTGGAAGGGAATGAAATGTTTGAGATTTCTCAACATTATTACGCAACACAAAGTGGAAAGATGAAATAAATATTAAAATTAAAAAAACTTGCCTGTTTATGCATTTCTACGTTAAGGCCGTATGACATCTCGTAGTACTGTAAATACAAAAAAAAATCGATTAGCACACAGATACACTTGATGGCATATATAATAAATTCAAATTGTTATAACGAGTCTACTCTCAAAGTACCGTAAAACCGATTGAAAAATAAACAAAAGAATATTTTCTTGTGATAAACATTATACGTTAATACTAATGATTATTATACTTAAAGAGTATATAATGAATAATATTGAAAAAATTATTTCAATATTAAAAAAAAAACGAAAAAGTTCCATTTGATTTGTGCAAATAAAATACGGCGATGAAAATGTGGTAAAACTTTTTTAAACTAGCGAAGTAAAACTCCATCATTATTATAAAAATATATAAATGAAACTCGAAATCTTAGAACTTATAAAACGCTTCGTTTTAAAACCAATCGATTCGGTTATTCGATGAATGAACATATTACGCTCCTCAAATGGTAAATATCTAGTACTTCAAACAAAATTTTTTCGATTTCTACACGAAGACTAGATTGCTTATTGACTTGACGGTATTGAGTGGGTAAACACGTTATTTCTGTTCTACCTACTTTTACGCACCATATCAAGTGTTAATTGATATATTTAAAAATGCATATTATACATGCAACAAAAAACAAAACATGCAAAAGCCAGCTGAAAGCTACGCCTACGAAACAAAAGCTGTTGGTTAACACTATTAGTCCTATACTCACCATAACGTAATGCCTTTGCATTTCTGTTTTTTCTTGAACGATTTTTTCGACTTCCATTTTTGTACTGTTTTGACGGCGAGGGACAAACAAAATCAAACCCAAAAAATAAACAAGCAATGTTAGTATAATAAAAAAAAAAAAAAATTAAAAAAATGTATATTAAATAAAACAAAAATTAAACAATACGGACAAAACAAATATAAGGGACGCGATTTATGTTTGGATGTAAATGTCGTATACATAGTCCAGCGATATTTTATCCTACATACTTTTGAGTCGATTTAAACAAATTTAGGTCAAAATATCTCATACAGAGATTCTTATTATTATCTATCATTATACTTTTAACATAGAGCATAACGATGTTTATGGATATTTGTTAGTAATTGTGTCGCAAAGTGCATTACGTATACGGTGTTTTTAATGTTTTCACTATATAATGTTTATCGGACATACCTATATTATATTACACACACATAATATGTAAGTGAGCAAAACGCAATGGTATTATTATTATATTATTATTATTATTATTATTATTATTATTATTATTATTATTATTATTATTATTATTATTATTATTATTATTATTATTATTATTATTATTATTATTGTTATTATTATTATTATTATTATTATTGATATTATTGAACACAACAACAGTAATGTATTTTAGATACGTGACACAAATGTAAAAAAAATAATAAATGTGTAACACAAAAATCATACGCATCAACTCAACAGTAGTGATAACAAAAAATATACAAGTAAAATTATGATTAGAGCATTGTAGATATCTTTTGTGTATTAAAAATGAAGTAGAGAAAAACGACTAGTTTAATGTATGTACAGTATACACAAATGTACGTACATAAATATAAATAAATATATGTAATATATGTACTAAAACCGCGTTGGCAAGAACATTTCTAGGGACTTTGCAGGCATTAAGGGGTTGTTAATGCCGACGGCAATATCAATGGCTCTTAAGCATTGCATACAGCAGTTGTTCATGCTACATAATTAATTGTCCGGGACCTTCACGCTCACTCACCATTACGTAATGCCTTTGTATTTCGATTTTCTCGCTGGCCAATTTTTCGCATTCCATTTTCAGGCTGAAAACCAAACCGTACGTGATACATATACGTATGCAATTCGATTGTCCGTACGTACGAACGCCGATGGAAATATACATGTACACGCGGGGTACAAGCGATTTGCAGCATTATAATTATTATACCGTTTGGACCGACAAATATAATTTATCGATCGTTTCTTACATAGATTAATTTTTTATTATATTAATTAATTAATAGAATACCTCGATTGTACGATTATACAAAAATGCACGAGATATTATTTCGTTTACGGAACATTTTGAAATGCGTTGGGGTTTTTTTTTTATTTTTTTTTTTTGTAAATAAAACTGTTTTTTTTTTTACATGTTTGGTATGAAATATTATTACTGTTTACGTCCTTTATCGGTACGTAGAAATTGGTGCTTACGTGTGATATTGGGCTTGAAGGAAATTGAATTCTTCCTTGATCCGGTCGCACGATTCACCAATGGTAAACTTGAACGGCTGCCCCGGCTGCGGTGGGCCCTAAGCACGAAGGAAAAAAATAAATGAATAAATACATTAGGATATCATAATCTACATAATACGTAGGCGGCGGAGTGTGCGCGCGTGATTATATTGGATTTCATAAGATGCAATTGCGTGTATTACGTGTGTGAACGGGAGAATCGGGAGAAAGAGAGAGGAAAAAAATTTGGAAAATCATTCGACACGGAAATTACTGGTGGCGGTAATACACGTACATAAGGCTAAACGGTCCAATAACCCCTTAAACGAGTATATACGTATAGTGGTAGTGGTGTACACGACAATATACTACATATCGGTAGAGGCGTATACGCGTGGAAGGATAAACACTTTTTTAGATTTTCCGCTGTACAGTTACATAAAAGCTACGTTTTTACGACTTGCTCTACGGGTTACGAATAATAATGACGGCGGTGAAATGCGCTGCGCTGCGACTGGTTATACACGATTATGCGCAGACAGAAGCATTTTTTTTTTTTTTTTTTTTTTTTTTATTCCTTATCGCCACTAGTTATAAAGGCACAATTTATAGAGAGGTACATTACAATATACATATTATTTTATTGCATGATATATTCCAGTGGGCATTGTATAAACATTTATATACATGTAAATGTAGATGTGTATCGGACGCGTGCGAGCCTGGTTTACAATACGATCAAAAACAACAACAATTATTTTATCCAAATATAACATTTTAATAACAACAACTCGACATTGGTAACAATTAAATACTACAATATTGTATACACGTTTATACACGATATTTAATAATATATATATATCATATGCATAAATGTGTTATTTAAATATACAATACCAATAACAACAAGAAACCGGAAGTTACACCGCCAATTTTGATAAGAGACTACCCTAAATGAAAATAACATAGAACAGTACAAATATATATATATGTATATATATATATATGTATACCCATTACAACAAATAGTAAAAAAAAAAAAAAAATCATTACAAATGAGCACTTAAAATTATCACAGAACAAATATAAGTTATACAAGAAGTAACAACGATTTATATACATGTACCACGTGCGTACATGGGAATACGACGAGTAGTAGATGAGAAGTGATGTTGTGAAATGGTGGAGGAAGTAATACAGAGAAGTAGAGCGGTAGTAGCAACCGTAACAGGTTGTTGCTGCAGGGATGGTAGCCGCCGAAACGAACAAGAGGACAAGGGAGAAATAAAGAAGTCGATGACTAGAAGTAGAAAATGAAGGAAAGCTTGTAGGAAACGATTAGTGGACCGAAGAACCCGATAACCTTCACCGTATTCATAAAGTCAATACCAAATGTAGCGGGGGAATGAGCGCCGTCGTCGTCGTCGTCGTCGTCGTGTGATTTAACGTCGTCGTCGTCGCCGTCGCCGTCGTCGTCGTTATCGTCATCATTTTAATCATTTTTGTATACATATAGTGGTAATGCACCTGAGATGACGACGGTCATCGTCTTCGGGCGGACCACGGGGTGTTCTTAGACGGTGTGTTTGTGGTGGTGTTTCGAGTGACCGGCGTGGTGATGACCGTGAGCGGCTTTGCCGTGGTGCTGGTGAGCGTGTTCAGCACTACCGCCGTGCTTGTGTCCGTGACCGAACTTACCGCCGTGGTGATGCTTATGCTCGGCGCTTCCGTGGTGGTGGTGTCCATGTCCGAACTTGCCACCGTGATGGTGTCCGTGTCCGAATTCACCGCCGTGGTGATGCTTATGCTCGGCGCTTCCGTGGTGGTGATGTCCGTGTCCGAACTTGCCGCCGTGATGGTGTCCGTGTCCGAATTCACCGCCGTGGTGATGTTTGTGTTCCGCGCTACCATGGTGCTTGTGGCCGTGTCCGAACTCTCCGCCGTGGTGGTGCTTGTGGTCAGCGCTTCCGTGGTGATGGTGCTTGTGATCGGCGCTGCCGTGGTGATGATGTCCGTGTCCGAACTTGCCGCCGTGGTGGTGCTTATGCGCGGCGCTTCCGTGGTGCTCGTGTCCGTGTCCGAACTTGCCGCCGTGATGGTGTCCATGTCCGAATTCTCCACCGTGGTGATGTTTGTGCTCGGCGCTTCCGTGGTGGTGGTGTCCGTGACCGAATTCTCCGCCGTGGTGATGACCGTGCCCGAAGTCTCCACCGTGGTGATGTTTGTGTTCCGCGCTACCGTGGTGCTTGTGCCCGTGTCCGAATTCTCCGCCGTGGTGGTGCTTGTGGTC
>NW_020271833.1:67534-175046 GCF_003268045.1 Sipha flava
TGGTGGTGTCCATGTCCGAACTTGCCACCGTGATGGTGTCCGTGTCCGAATTCACCGCCGTGGTGATGCTTATGCTCGGCGCTTCCGTGGTGGTGATGTCCGTGTCCGAACTTGCCGCCGTGATGGTGTCCGTGTCCGAATTCACCGCCGTGGTGATGTTTGTGTTCCGCGCTACCATGGTGCTTGTGGCCGTGTCCGAACTCTCCGCCGTGGTGGTGCTTGTGGTCAGCGCTTCCGTGGTGATGGTGCTTGTGATCGGCGCTGCCGTGGTGATGATGTCCGTGTCCGAACTTGCCGCCGTGGTGGTGCTTATGCGCGGCGCTTCCGTGGTGCTCGTGTCCGTGTCCGAACTTGCCGCCGTGATGGTGTCCATGTCCGAATTCTCCACCGTGGTGATGTTTGTGCTCGGCGCTTCCGTGGTGGTGGTGTCCGTGACCGAATTCTCCGCCGTGGTGATGACCGTGCCCGAAGTCTCCACCGTGGTGATGTTTGTGTTCCGCGCTACCGTGGTGCTTGTGCCCGTGTCCGAATTCTCCGCCGTGGTGGTGCTTGTGGTCCGCGCTGCCGTGGTGATGATGTCCGTGCCCGAACTCGCCGCCGTGGTGGTGACCGTGACCAAACTCGCCGCCGTGATGATGGGCGTGCTCCGCGCTTCCCTTGTGGTGGTGCTCGTGGTGCGCCTCACCGTCGTGTTTGTGCGCGTGTTCCACGTCCCCGGTATGGTAATGCGTGTGCTTGATAACTCTACACAATATATTATACGGAAATAAATTTAAACATCGATAACAACAGATCGCGAACAACGTCGGAGGATTGACTACATTGGACGCATGTGGGCGGCGCGTGCGCTGCGATTGTTATGACAGCGCGCACGCCGCATCACACGCTGCGCAATGTCGACGACGACCCTTACCCTTCTGCTACTTCATTGTCGCTCACTTTGGCCGCACCGTAAGACGTCAAGCCGACCAAACACGCGACAGTTATCTGTAAAAAAATATGTTAAACGACGTGTTTTTATAGTACACAATCCCGTGAGTGTATGTATATAATTGGCGTGTGCGTGTGTGTTGTCGTATTCCGTATCCAACACAGTGCTCGGTGTACAAGTCGGCTTCGGGCGCAGTTAACACGCACGGAAAATCGTATGAGGGGTGGGGGGCGCGACGATAAAAATCCCCTGCCGAAAAGCCGTAAAACCTCAAACAAATTATTTGAAAAACATTAAAAAGCCAACTCTACTTATGTTTCATAAAATTTTACGACTCGTTTTGAACATTTTGTTTTTTTCACCGCGTACTACATACATGCGCGAGTGTATTTGTACACGGTTTTTTCTTTTTACGACCACGACGGAGACCGGTACTTTACGATCCGTAACGAAGCTAGTCCCTTTTCCGAGTTATATGTTCCCCCTAGGAGGTTTTTATGGGACGCTGAACGGAAGAAAAAAAAAAGTCAAAACTCGGTTGTTTACATGGACCACCGCTACAGAACGTCGGGAGAATGCGGGAGCGCGTTTTACGGGCACGGACTAATAAAATTTTATTGGAACTGTAATAAAAAACCCGAACGTTTACATACACAGTTTGGTACAGCACTATCACCCTCGAACGTACGAGTCGGTGGTGTATTCACTTAAAAGTGCGATTTAAATCGTAAAAAAAATTATCCTCCTGTGTATGCGGAATATGAAGAAAAGGAAAAATGTGTGCTTGTACTGCGAGAATAAGAATATAGAAAAGTAAAATTATAAATAAAAAGTAAAAAAAGAAAAAAAATATTGCGAACGATATCGGTGTTTTATTATACACAGCTATACGAAGACAACTATAATATAAAATAATATTTTAAGAATGTATAGTTGTATAAAAAAAAATTGTACTTACCAGAGTTAAGGAACCCATATTTTTGTATTGGCACAAAATTGTTTGTTAAACGAAGGAAAGACTGATAGTGGTACTGATACTGCGGTTGTCCGGAGTTTATATATGAAACGTAAATCCCGTGATGGTGGGAAAATCGGCCCGGAAAAGCGGGTAACAAACCACCACCACCACTATCACAACCATTACCACTGCTACCGTACTCACTGCACACACACACAAACGTACGTCGATGGTATGCGCGTACATATGCACGTACACATACACCTTTCACGGTGGCGGCGGTTTCGAAATACGCGAAACACGACCTCGAACGGCCTCGCGCGGGCGGAAAATCATTTTTCACATACATTTTCCTTTTTTTCGGCGACGTAAGGTTACGATAATAATGGCCGACCTCCACGCGCGTACTACACACCACCGTCGGCAATTCGTCACAACTTGGTACGAAAAAAAAATACATACATACACCGTGTACGTGGATAAAATTCTCCAAACGTATAACATGCACACACGCGCGTACATACATTGTAATACGGTCACACAATGGGAAAAATGACACGTTTGAAATACGACACATACCGCGCAAATAGCCCGTGAAGCGGTTTTCGCAACCCTCAAACGACGACGACGACCACGACCCGTTGGTGCATAATGCGCGCGCACTGCACCCCGCGGACACGTATACATACATCGTGTGCCGTCGGTGCGCCGTGCAAAAACACCTATCGTATTCGGGCATATTAAGACGACGGCGCGTACCGTTCGGACAGAAAAGCGTTAAGTAAAAAAAAAAAAAAATGCAAGGTCGTAAACGCGGCACTCACTAGGTCGAACACCGCGCCGCAGGACACGGGATAATATTAATTAAAAGATTTTCAACACTTTTACCAATTGCTCCATACGGCGTTAAATTGTACCTCGAAAACGTTCACGGCGTTTTGACACCAAACTTTACACGTACGAGTACACAGGGTGTGGTGACGCGCATAGGCGATCCGACGACACTTTTACATAACGTTTGCGTTGTGCGATTCTCGTCGAGATCTTTCGCATACTGAACACCTACGCGCACGCAGACGACACGCAAATGCTAACGTTAAGTTTTTCAAACGGGTGCTCAGAACTATATTACAGAACTACACGCGCCTAATGATAATTCTTCTTCAATATTGGAATCCGTACGATATACACAACGTGTACACAATAAAATAAGGTGGTTCTTTGCCTCGTAAAACATGCGATTAACCACACACACGGTTTAACGTACACAAAGTTTAAAGGTTTTATATTTATTTTATAAATACAAATAATATCTTCTTTCTACGTATCATATAATAGTATTTGCTTAATGTGTAAAATGTTTTTTTTTTTTTACCGAAAAAAAATTCATCGTAAATCAAAAAGTTAAATAATGTCTTTTTGTTGTTGAAATTCGTAAAACGTAAATTCGTTAAACGTAATGTTGGTACATTTATTATATATATATATATATATATACAGCTACGTATTTGATAAAGTTCTGAAATTGTCACGTTCAATTTGATATATTCTCCGTCTAACTGATAAAACTTATCAAAAAAAAAAAAAAAAGAGGTGCCTACACACGTAATACTTTGAGGGATTGCATTCGAATTCCACTAAATTGAATAACTTCATAACTTATAAGATAAATGCAAAGCTTTGTACGGGTCCAATCACATAATTTAAATTTAACTACTTTTTCGTGTTTATAAATGTTATACCTTTGACTCCATTATTTAAATGATGTCGACTTAGACTTAATTTTCTTTTTCGTATTTTTTTTCTATCACTCCATTTAACAACTTTATATCTTATTTGTTTATTTTAAAATAACTATACAACTTTTTTGCAATACACTTAGACAGTAGAACATATTATACGTCCAAATGTTTTTATGAAACCTATATATATATTTTTAATTTGAAACTACATTTTTGATTGAAAATTATAAGGATCATCGAAAAATAACAAGTAAAATATCTGTTGAGGTAAAGGGAGATATACATATTCATAGCAGTTGTATAACTGGTTTAAAAATTTGTACAAGATTCATAAATCGTATTTCTTGCACTAATAATAATGCATTTTTTTTTATAAATTATCAAATAACATTTATGAATAAGGCAAAAAAAGTAGATTTCAGAAATATTATGTTTAATAAATTACGATAACTTAAAATCTCTATGAAAAAAATAACAATAACTTTCAAATTTAATTGTATACAGTAGTAAATTTCAGTAATTTATAAAATTCATCCATTTAAACTAATTATAAGAAATTTAACGATGAGTTACTAAATTTGATTAACATAACTGCCAATTATTAAATCATGAATCTGAACTGTAGTTCAACATTGGACCCATCAAATATTAACTTTATTCATTAAAGCAAAACACATTTAACTACTATTCGTAAACAATATTACATATTTATCTTCACTATAGCTATGGATAATTATAAGTTATTGATATCATAGTAATATATCAGTAATCTATAATAATAAATTATTATTATTTATTAATACTAAACGATGAAAATAATAATTCGATCACGTAAGATGTTGTACTATTATAAAATGCTATATAAAATAGGTCATAATTTAAGTTCTTGCAAAACTATTGTAATTTTTAATCTTATATAAATATTGTCTTAAATTAACTTCATAATACTTTTTTTTTAAGTTCAATAGATTTATTTGGTAAATTGTTGCTAAATTACAAAATATACATAAATTGAAATTCATCGGTTCAGAATACAGGAAAAAGTTAACAACACCTTTACATTATATCTAAATATTTAAAATACTTGAAAAAATTACATGGTCTTCTAAGTTTCATATCAATAAATAATGTCACACACAGGTACAGTATGTTCACCGTCTAAACTCGAATTGATTAACAAGACGGACCTGTTTAACTCAACTAGAATACGTTTACTATACGCATAACAATTCATCGTCATATAACCTCAGATAAAAGAACGAATTTAATGTATAAACTTTAAATTCGGTTGGAGAAATAACGTTTTTATCAAGATATTTTTATCTTTTCTTACTTTATACTAGTAACTTAATATAAGATTAATATAAGATACAAAAGTGTAGTAAATAAAAATATCAAATGCCTCGCGGTAAACACTTCTTGACAAATGATTGGAAGTACGCTAAAATGTAATTTTTCTTGGATGTCGGGACGAATGAAACGTAATGGTATAAATATTGATAGGTTTAACCCCCGAAGTGAATAAATATTCATAATGCTCGTATCACGAGATCTGATTCACAAAAATACTTGTGAAAAGATCACGTTAATAGAATGAACGTACGGACTGTAAAGACACACAAATCTCATAACTCATTAGAAATCGGAAAGTCCGTCGACTTAAATTTTAAACTAAAACAAATGTTGACTTTAAAACACGCACACTATCACTACTATTATTACGCACTACTACTTAAAGTGTCTATGTACACTTAACAAAATGATCCATATTAAGACGAATTTATAGCCATTGATACAGGATATAACTAAACACGTGTAAAGAGTTGCACTGGCACAAGATGTTTATTAACCGAGATTGACCGAAAACGTCGTCAGTCATACACATAAAACACGATAATTATCCAATGGTTAATCGGAAACCAGTTTTCGAACTCTGTAAAAGTGTGTGGATAGTGTGAACAGTCATGACACACACCACGAACTACGAATTACTTTATTATTATTATCACCTTGTTATTATTACTTATTTCATTTACTTATAAATTACTAAAAACGATAGGTTACCGCACAGTTTTACGACCGTACGGTTTATGATTTCTGGTGACATTTATTTGTCTCTATTTTCCTTTTTATTTCGTCCAAACATCATATTATATTATAAGCGCAGAAGAACACGCGTACGTCGTTGTAGCGTAAAGCTTAAGTTCACGAGGGGTTTATTTCTGGATTGTAATACTCGTTAATATATCATCGTTGCAGTCATAAAATATAATGTTTCTTTCGGGTTATTATTATATCAGTTTTTTTTTTTTTTTTTTTACTAGCGAAGGGAGACGGAACAAAGAAATTAACCGCAATATTGAAACGCTTAAACGGGATAACATCAATGATTCGACGTAACATCGACGGTGGCGATGATAAATCGTGAACGCTTAAACGCGCGCGCGATGATAAAATGTCGTGGTCGTCCCCGCGTACGCTAAGAATCTCGTCAGACGGACGTAAGAGAATGTAACCGCCGCCGCCGCCGCCGCCGTCGAATATTCGCGGTGCTAATTGCCGTTTAAAACTGCCCTCGGGTCGCCGCCGCGAGATTGTTGCGCTGCGGTGGTGGCGACAGCGGAGGGGAGAGACACCACGACCGCAACAGGCGCGCCGCCACCGCGAGTTTCTCCCACCGCCACCAACCACTACTCTCCCTCTTCTCGTTGAGATATTTTCCAATTTTTTTCGCTCACGTATATGTATTTAAGCGTTACGCACATAATTTTCCTGAACACTGTATATATATATACGCATACGCAAACAACGTACGCGCACGCACACGAGCATTGACCGCGGCTCAGTCACGAAACCCAACGCGCCATCGGACGCACGACGGATACGTCTCTCTCTCTTCCTCTCGACCTCCGATCGACGCAGCGGCTCGTCGTGGTAACACTCTCGGTGGTTTTCGTTTTCCAAACGTCGATACGAAGATCGCACAAACGTAAAATTATTATAAATGATAAATAACAATAACCGCACGTGCACACGTAAGCGGGTGATCGCGAACGCACGTGAACCGTAGGTACGTGGTACACGTGGTCACGTGTTGTTCTAACCATGGTTTCGCATCGCGTCTGTTCGGAACCACCGCGGTTTCCGTGCGCCCGGCGGACGTCGGCCGGTCGAGATGACAATACGACGAGCACGGACACGCGCGCACACGACGAACGATCGACGAGCGGACGACGGCGGAACTCCCGAACCAGCACGTGTGCGGGACATCACCTAGTAGGCCGACCGACCAAACGACGGACAGAAGAGGATCGCCGGAATCGAGCGCGCGGTCCGTAAACGATGCCTAAACGAACCGGAACACGGACCGAGAACGTCGACGAGAAGGGTGAGCGATACGAGCCGGGGTGGTCTGTAAACACTTTTTCTACATATATACGTGCACTGCAGTCGTCGGTGAAGAGGGTCGTCGTCGTTGCGAGTGATTTTTTTATTACATTTTTTTCAAGAACGCTCTTGAAAACACCGTATACATATAATATATAAATCACGAACGGTACGTTATACACACATATACTCGTATATATACACCAAGGCACAATGCTTAATCGAGTAAGTATTACCACACACACACACGTGTATAAATATGTATACGTTTATGCGAATATTTTATGTGTCGATTACGTGTACCAGCGGAATATTTACAACTAACCGTGATACACGCATTGTAACGTAGCAGCAAAAATAATGTAAAATAAACGTTGCGCAGAGCGAATAAAAACGTATACAAGTCGAAATCGAATTTTCAACATGAAAAGCGATTGCGATGGATTGTCCCAATAACACAACTGCCGTCAACATTCACACCGGCACAAAAATGTAACGCGTCCGTTACCGATTCGTTTGAATAATATTCACAATACGCACCACACGACTTCGGCCGACATTTCGTTTGAATAAATCAAACTCTACTCGTTTTTGATGCGAGAAAAAATCGGTTTTCCTATACGTACACGTGTGAAATGGTATTGTATCGAAAATGAAAAACAGAAAACACGGCCAGTGCATTTATTATGCTCGATCCCGGAATAACTTACGATTAGAAATTCTTGTGTGAAAAAAAATTAACCGTCTTCGTGTGTATGTACTTATTCGTGTACATAAACGTAGGTATATGTGTTTTGCACATATACACCGACATTTACGTTTATTAAATATAAAATGTTTATTGATGTGTGCGTGCGCGCATGCGTCCTCATCGTCGAACGAAGAGGAAGAAGCAATCGACCGAGAGAGTTTCTCTCCGAATATGTGCAAGACATATATATTGTCGGCGATGGCGGCGGGCCCACGGGGGGAACGGGTATACGGACGAGTTCTGTTTTTCATTCCATATTCTTTACCGGTACATAAAGACTTCGCGCGCGCACAGTAGCTGCTGGCCCGAAGGCCGACGACCGGCGTTTTTTATTTCGTATACCTCTCAATAATTATTACCATCGCGGTTATTACTACTTCAGACCGGTTTCGTTGGCAGTTTATGTCTGCGGGCACACCTGTAAAATTTCCTCGTTTTTTTTTTACCTTTTTTAATCGCTCGCGCACATGAAAAAAAAATACACATAGGAGTATATGCGCACACTAATATGTATATATATATATATATATGTATATATATATTATATATATATACGAGTATATGTGTGTACGTGTCTGTGTATAAATATCATTTTTATCACGTTTAAAACGCGCCCGTGTAGATTTAGTTGCCTATTACCGGGATACCTTTCGATATCTGATAGCGTGAAACACGAGTCCGACACATACGTTTACTGTACATAACAGTCATTAAAAAACAAGGGCCCGTTATGCAGACCTGAAGCTAAAATCGACTAGTGCGTGTGTGTGGTGTGCACCTTGTAATTATAAAGACCGATAGGATAATAACAAGGGGAGTGACTTAATGATATACCTTTGGAAAGAAAAAAAATAATTATACATATACGTATAATACATGTATATAAAATGATTAATCCGGACATCCTTTCAGAGATTATTATTTTCACGTGGAGTCGGGCAGGTGGGACTTTTTTCCGAGCAGTCAATGCGAGGGTATTATACAGTGGGTAGGTATAGTATAGAGGCTGCGAGGGAGCAGCAACGACTTCTTTGAAGACTATACACAACCTTATGGCCCGCACGCTATTATAAGGGTTCTATTTTTCAAAGATCGTATACAACAGATTATTCTTTCGCTTACATTACACGCCAGTGTATTCGTTCCGCACGTTTACACAACAAAAAAAAAAAAAAACAAAAAAAAAAGGCACCCCGGCAACCAATGGATCCGTAATGTAATATCCTTTTTATTCGGGTTTTTTTTTCCAGCACACAAATAAACTACAGACACGACCCCCGGTTATATCTTCACAACCGTCGCACAATCGCACGTTAGCCGCGACGGGAAAAACGATTCGACACCGTTACTTTACGAACACGTTCGGGCCCGCGATAACACACGTTGACATACGTTGACATACATTTCCACAGAACCCGTAAAAAGTAAAAACTCGGATTGACCGTCTGACCACCGGTTGTATGTGTGCAGCGCTGTTAACACGACCACGCCGAACGATTAATCGGTCACCGCCGATACCGAGTACACGGTATACGGTACTACTATGCACGCGCGCGAGTGTGTGGTCTCCGACGACGACACGTTCGAATAACAACATTTCGGCGTGCGGCGACGGGTAAAAAAGTGGTAATAGTAATCGTAATACAATAATAACAACGTAATAATAATTGGAGATATCCCGGACAGATATTATCTGCGGTACGTAATTTCTTGTGTACATGTAAAAATTCCGAGCCGTTCGCGTGACGAACAACACCGATGCGTGACGGCACCGCAGGTGATGGGTAGTGCACAACACCCGGAGGCGGAGGGGGCGTTAAAGACCGCTGCACGAGAGCCCCCCAGCGCCCACTCCACCTCCTCCACCTTACCGGCCGTGTACGGAGTGCGTGCGTTATAACGTGTACAAGCAATAACAACGTACGTGCGTACCTTACACGAGCCGTATGCCGTACGTATCGTCGTCATTGTGTACCGCGCGACCGAGCGAGCGAGATGCCGTAATGCGCATATTATGCACCAAGGCGGTGGTCGTCGAAGGTTTGTGGTAAAATGGTCGCGGCGGCGGGAGCATGATGATTGTTGGTGGTGCTGTGTGCCACTCACACAGGTCGATTGCCCGGGTCGGCAAGGGTGGGCGGGTGGGTTTCGATGCGTGCGTGCGTGTGTTTTTGCACGTGTTTGTGTGCGTGCGCGCGGGAGGATTTACGATTGATTTGATCCGCCGCCGTCGCGTCGTGTGACCGAAACTCGGTTCGCGCGATTTGACACACGAATCGGTCACATTATAATACATCCATCGTGTATACGCATGCCATGAATGGTACTGCAGTGTTGTACACTCGTTGAGGTTACCGAAACGCGGTAAGTCTATTCAGCAGTATCGTGACGCGTCGTCGAGACACAACCGCCGCTGCTGCACCACCGGTAGAATACTGTACCGGTATGGGTTTATTGTACTCCTTTCCGGGTATTTATTATTTTTTTTTCTAGTTTCACATTTTTTTTTTCGCCAGTGTTCCGGAACCGTGACAGCGGTATCCTCGGTTAAAAAAAAAAACCTTCTTCTACCCGCACCCCCGCTCGATATAAATTACACCGTGAGAAGAAATGTTTACGTATAAGACGACGTTTACACGGTGCGCGGTGTGCGCTGACGGCGGACGGAGGACAATCATTAATTTCGATAATGAATTTAAGGAGAAAAATATAAAAAAATATAAATAAATGGGAACGGACGCAACATTGTCACGGTGTTCGAGGCCAATGGATCGAAACGGCAACCGACGACGGATCCACGGTATAATTAGCCTAAAGTTCACCATCCGTAACCGCCGCCGCCGCCGCGTGGAAATAATAAACGTGGTTTCCCTTCCTTTACCCACCACTCGACCAAGCCCCACCACATATCGGCAGCGTTGGTTTTAGAAGCGCGCACACACACACGTTAAAATTGAATTTTATAATCAACGTAATTTGTCATTCAACGTGGTCTAGCGCGCGTGTGTGCGTGTTATACGTGTTGTCAACGAGATTGGCATCGGTAACTTCTTTTCATTTTTTTTTTAAATATTTCGTGAGAACGTGTAGTACAGACCACGCCGCGTTGTTGTATGATTGTATACGCGGACTGAGCATGAGGCCCCATCGTACCTGTCGTCGTCGTCGTCGTCGTCGTTACAGCTTTCACCGAGCGAGAAATTGAAGACAATACGAACAAGGCGGACGGTGACGACGCTGGCGGCGGTTGACGCTCGCTTAGCGGTCGTCACCGCGGTTAACTTCGGAATATGCGCGCGATCGCACCCGTGGGTGGAACTACCTTTTGTGGGTCATTTCACGCGTGCGCCCCCTCCCCGGCCGAAGGCTATTACCACGACGACGACGGATGATGACGACGCGTCGGCCGCCGCGAATCTTGTTCGGACCGGATTAATAATCGCGCGGTCGAGCGGCCGCCACGTTCGTTGTTAACGAACGGGCCGCGCCTGTTGTGCGCGGCGTCGCGTATCCTGTACGTACGCGTGTGTTCGATACGAAGACGGGAGTGAAGAGCGCGCGCGGAGTGAGTGAGCGAGTGAGTGAGAGTGAGAGAGAGCGAGAGAGAGGGAGGGAGGGATACGCTTGTCGATATTATCTCCATACGCAGCGACTACCGTACGCGCACGCACGCGGAACACTACTCGCCGTTCCATTGTTTTACGGTCGAACGCGCAAGCCGATCTCTCGCCGCCGCGTTCACTCGGGAATCCGGACGCGAATTTCGACAACCGATAACAGTAATAATCCGCTCGGTCTTGTCGATCGCGCACGTTAATGCGGTGGTAATACCGATCGCGTACCCGTGAACGCACGTTTCACGACGACCGGCGTTTCCTCCTGGGACCGACTACTATTTAACGCGCGGCGCGGCGGTGGTCCCGCGAGTTATTACAGAAGACGCGCGCACTCGTCGCGTGACTTGTCACGACTATAATTAGCGGCGGCGGGACCCCGAGAGCAACAACTCGAAACGCACTCGGCGCGCGCACATACAAAGATTACGCGACGAGAGCGTACCCCGGCCGCCCAACGTTCCCATCGCCGTCGTCGCCGTCGAGTACCATTGAACATTTATTTAAAACGCGCCGAGACAGCGACGAACGAAGAGTCTCTCGTTCGAACCGTTCGGAATTTTCGATTACTTCCCTCGTGGGCCTTGGTTTTATTTTGTACTTATTATCGTCGTTATTCACGCGCGCACGGACCGGAGGAGAACGTGTCATTATTGTTGTACCGCACCGCCCCGTCCCGTAGTAGTACACGTTTTTATTACAAATTCAACCTATGCGCACCTCCGGGGGGTGCCCATTGTGCGCGCGACGGGTTCGCATGAGAAACCGGTGTGGGGTCCCGAGGGTTAGCGGGCGGTCCGCCGGCTCAGTGGTGCTCAACATTTTAGCGACGGTTGGGAATTTCATCGTTGCGTACAATGAATCCGTACATCGTTCTGCTGTACGTCGTCGTAGACGTACGGCAACTACCGAGTCGACACGTGCGCGCGTGCACACGTACTGCGTCGTTATCTAAATAGTCGTGGAAATGTGCCAACGGTTCAAAGGTAAACCGGCGATTCGATCGTTTTTCGCGTGAACACAATTCGCACATATCACGAAAAACGCACGTCATTCTTAAACCTGTGAAGGTACCTATTCCGTAATAATACACACAATTGCATAACAAACGTAAACTGATGGTAAATGGTACGCGCGAGAAACGAAAACCGTTACATTTTTTTTTCATACACTTAGCACAACAGCTAACGTGGTGTAACGACACATCGTGTATAGAAGAAAACCACTTACCGGGTGCCGGGCAGCGGCCGCTACAGCTGCTGCGTTCATCGTGGCTGCGGCGTACATGACGTGTTAGCAGCTCATGGCCGCAAAATCAAATGTCACTCGGTTTGATCGGCGGCAGGCGGGATCGAACGGCAATTCGCACCACACACACACACACACACACAGACACAGACACGCGTAAATTTTACAAACGGTTTCTTCACAGATTATCGGGCGATACTCGATAAGAAGTCGACACGCGGTGCGGACGGCACACGACGGAACAGACAACAATTACGTATGACCGGACGAACCGAAGCACGCTCGGAGACACACTGCTGGGACCGAGGAACGACGAATGAAATCGAACGGCACTGGACGGGAACGCCACGACGCACACGATTAGTAATCCGTCGGTGAGATAGAGAGAGTGCAGCCCGGACACGCACACGCACTCGGAATAAACAATACGAGAGTGTAAAATATTAATGGGGAAAATGTTTGCGCGAGACGCGGTTCGTGCGACGCGCAAAGTGTACGGACGGGCAAACGCACAACACGAAGACCAACGGAGCACTGAAGAGGAGCCGTCGACTGAGCCGGTGTGTGAACACGGACGCCCCGCCGCCTCATCACCCCGCGCGCTCCCGCGTACGCGCACACAAGGCTGATGGTTCTCTCCGCTCCCCGCAGCGGCCGGCAGTAAACAAAACGATCGGCCCGGCGATGCGGTGCGGTACGTCGGCGTCGGTAGACGGTGCGGGCAGTACGGGTGGCGGGGTAGTGATGGCAGCGGTGCGGTAGCGGGTCGCGCAGGGGTCCAGAAAAAATCTAACCTAAAACCCGTGGAAGACGTGTACACACGACGTGTGCGTGTGTGTACGTGAACGCGTGTGCGTGTGTGTGTGTGTGTGTACAGAGGGACCGGGGAACATTGAAAAAAGACCTTTTCACAAAATGGCCGCCCACTCTTTACACTAGAGCGAAAACCCTCTTGCTTCTTTTTCCAATAACACAAAAGGTCTCTTCAATTTTATTCTCTCTTTTTTTTCTCTCTCTCTCTCCCGCATTCTCTCTCAATCTATCTCTCTCCGTTTCGCCCCTCTTCCTCGCTGCGGCTCGTACACGCGCGCACACAACACCACCTCTCGCTCTCACCCTTCTCACCATTCCTCCCCTTAGCGCGTCGCCCGCCACCCACCCGGCGGATCAGAAGGGTTTGAAAAGTTCCCCCCCGCAGCACACCCAGTCCAGCCGTGAGCCACCAGCACTGCCCCGTCGCCGCCGCCGCATCGTCACCGTCACTCCACTGATTTCATCGTTCCCCTCTCTCGCGCGCGCAAAGCTCTCCGGTAGTTTGCACAAATATGGCAGCCGCATTCGAGCCATCCCTCCACACCATCCCCGTCGGCCACTACCCGATACCCCGCGCGGCCAGACCGCATCGGCTGTTTGGTCCCTTCTGATTACCAGTATCGCTCCGCCGGCCCCCGAGCCCCGAGCAAAACCCCAACACGCAAGCGGACCCGTACGGTTTTTTTCACGTTCGCCAGCCGCGGCTCCACGTGGAGCCCACAGCCGCGGCGGCCAATGCGCAGCCGCCAGGCGGTCGGTTCGCAATGAGCGGCCGACCAATCGCAGCGCACCACCAGCCAACCGGTGACCGTCTACCGCACCGTTGTCACGTAGCAACCGGCCGGCTCCACGTGGAGCCCATCGCAAACGCCGATCCCGGGGAATATTAAAAATTTAAAAGGAAAATGTTTTTTTTTTCTCTCGTTCTCTCTCGCGTTCGGATCCGTCTCACTCTTTTCACGTATCTCACTCGCTCACTCGCTCTTTCCCACTGTGTCCGTCCACTGCGACCGAGCCAGTGGCGTCGACGACTGTTCATCGGGGGGGTAGGGCGGTACTGTTGTAGTAGTAGGTAGTAGTGGTAGTAGTAGTAGTAATAGTAGTAGTAGAGCAAAAAATAACAAAAAAAAACTTTTACCTGGTTTTTTCCCCCGATCGAGCATTTCAACCTTTTTTTTTTTCTTTCCCCCCAGCACACACAATTGGATTATCTTCCATCTATAGGACATCGCACTGCCGCTGTCGCGTGGAGTGTGACAAACCGTGTTTTGTTTCAAATAATATAAATTTCCAAATAATAAAACGTATAATATACGAATATAATATACGTACACACGTAAATATTATAAACGCCAAACACGCGCGCGTGTTCACGACCCGGACAGTCGCGGCCGCCAACGCGTTTATCCGTAGCTCGCAGTCGATACGTGCCCGACACGAAGAGATATATATTTTTACACGGTCCTTTCTCGTTCGATTAAAAACAATGTACGTATAAATACTTATTCCCTTCGTACGCCCTCGGCCGTTGCGGTTTTTATCATTATTGTTTTTTATTTATTTATTTTTTTCTGTTTCGCCGCCCACCACGGGCTTATTATGAAATTGATGACAATACTCCCATTTAATATAGGAGCCTTGGACCGTGTTTAATTTTTCGTATTTTTTCATTGCTTCACGGTACAGCGATAATGTTATTATCATAATAATAATAATATCGTCGGCAGCGGCGGCGGCCCGTCGTGGCGGAATGACTACGACGACGAAGACTGAAATCATAGTTTTATTACATTTTATAACGTACACTTCGAGCGTATAAAACGAGTTATGGTGTGTGTGTGCGCGCGTGCGTAATAGCAATGATACTACATATGGCATTACGTAAATTCGAAAAGAAATCGCGCACCGAAGACCATTCGAATTACATATTATTATTGTACTGATGTACGCGCGCATATGTGTATAATTATATTGGAAAAGTAAGAGAGAGAGAGAGAGAGAGAGTGAGAGAGAGAAAGAGAGAGAGAGAGAGAGAGAAAAAAACACGCGCGCACATAAATCGCGTTGTTATCGATTGTCTTTATTTATTTTTTATTTTTTCACTTGTCTTCGGTGTACAACGTACTTGTATGTGTATACAGAACGTGTACATCGTAATATTGTATACACGTAAGTATATTATTTATACGAAAAAATAATATCGCGTCTACTCGTTTGCGCAGCGCAAATTACGGAACACACTTCTGCCGCGGTACAACACACATAATAGTACAGTTATCGGCTAAGCAAATATGCGACGAAACGGCAAACAATGCGTAACCGGCTAATTGTGTGCATTGTACGCGCAGCGCGACGATGGCGTTGCGCGCACGTCCCTCACGAATAGATCGTACAACCTTTTAATGTCGACGGATAAAGGCTGAAAAAGCGCACACGCGCCCGCGCCCATCGCAGCGCGTAAAAAGCGTACGCGATTGGAATGTTGACACTCGATATCGTTGCGCGAACCCCGTGAACATGTGCGTGAGTTCGTCGAGCGCGCGCGCGGTACATACATCTCACCCGGACTCGTGCTGCAGGGATGCACTTCGATGATGGTACGCAAGTAATTGATCGGCAGGGAAATAAATCGGCGGGTTCCGGCAGCCGTGTAAGAAGGGTTTTATCGCGCACACGCACACATGACGGCGGCAACGGCGGTCTCTTATTATTTTTTTATTGCAATGATTTTCAGTCGGCCGGTGGATGTAGGGGGTAAAAGAAATAATATAATAAAACAACAAACACGCACGTCATTATCACCGCTGCCGTCAACGACCCTTGTACATATACACTTCCCTTGATATACACGTATTATGTGTACGCAATGCATCCGCGTATGTAGAAGTATATATATATATATATATATATATATATATATATATATATATATGTATAAGGTTTGCTCGTGACGTGTTAAATAAAGCCGTACGATCGCACCCCACGGGATCATCCGGAGACACGTGTAATGTTCGAAACGGCGCGGCGGGGCCAACTCACTCGTCGTTGTCGTCGTCGTCGTCAACGTCGGTCGAAGTCGGAGAGACCCCTTCATTATAATGACCCGCGGGTAAAGTGGCACCCTTCGCGTCATTATATCATAAACTGACGCCCGCGAAACCTTTATTCCCTCTTCTTCAAACTCCGCTGAGCAACTCTCCCCCACGTTAACCGTCTCTCATGCGACCAATCAATAGCTCCACCGTCGTCGTTGCCGCTGAGTGCTGTAGAGTAGCACACGCTACGGCTAGCTTCTATGTCATTCGAAACCCGTATGCGTACGTACAGACGATGTATATAAATCGGACCCCAGGGTTTTCAACTCCGTGTAATAGGATTGTCAAAGCGAATTTAAAAAAAAAAAAAAAATCATCAACTTACCGTCTATGAACTATAACTCGACGCGCTCACATATATAAACGTACGTTTAACTCGTGCACATGATACTAACCCACCCCACTTCTTTATCCGGGCAACTGGTGACTGCGGCAGTGGTTTATACATATACATTATAGTAGCTTTGGTCGTACGACGATAATTGCGTTTGCCAATCTCGTTACGGCCGATAAATTTCCGTTAGTGTCAAACTTTTGTTTTAATTTCCGCAACGTGTGTATTCACGTATACATACATACATATTTATATGTATTTGTGTCAGTGTGTGTGTGTATCCGGTATACACAGGGGATAATGGATTGGATCGATTTGCGTTTGGCGCGCGCGCTATCCGTTTTTTTTCGCACTCCCTGATTTTCTTCGTCCGAAAAGTCGTTTATTAGATAAATTATGAGAAAGCGAGTATACACACTTCCATTCCGGAGAGAACTTTCAAGATATGAACACAAGAACTTTATTGCACCGGAGGGGTTGTGAGCATGAACACCACTCCCTTCCAGCCACCACCACCGCTGTCGTCATCGTCGTCGCTGCCGTATATTGTGTATATATATATTTATACGCGCGGCGCTTGTATATTGAATTCGACCCTCTCTCTTTTCACGACATCGCTGTAGAGAAAAGAGAAGGAAAGGGGAAAGAGAAAAAAAATGAGAGACAGCGAATAAGGGAGGAAGAAAAAGCGAAGACGTCTAAAGCTCCGGGCGTCGCCCAATTACTTTCAACTTTACACTAGGTTCCACCACCCGGCCTTTCGCTCCCCTTTTTCACACAAAGAACGCGCTTTAACAACTCGGAAAGCGAAATAATTAAAACAAAAACGCGCTCGGTAATGGACTTAATGAATTTTACAATCTGGAAGTCGTATATAAAAAGGAGAGAAAAAAAAGCACGAACACGAAATGATACAAAAAAAATTAATCGTGTTATTTTTTAACGATATCACGTGTACGCGTTGCGTTTCGTGTGCGCGTGTATATCGATACAGGTCTAACCGTTTTTTTTCCCCCGCCGAGACTTAACCGCCTCCTCGTGTGCATGTACACATATATGTATATAATACGCGTGCACCCCTCTTCACCAGCAGACCGCACTCGGAGTATACACGTACGTATTATGTACATGCGCGCACACACACACACACACACACACACATACATACACATTATACGCACGTATTAAATATATGTAAGCTGCACATCGTATACACCACTGGCGGTGCATATATTTATACATCTTCGGCATCCGCTACGGCTACTCGTCTTCGTGCACACGTATACGACGCACACGATTTACGACGCAAAGTCCTTCTCGGTATGCGTGCGCAACACGCAGCGACGGGATGTAAGACCGGGGCGGAGAAGGAATTACAGGGATCGTTCGTGATTTATCTTTGAACAGGAACGTGTCGGAGGAAAAATACCGTACGCGCTGCTCGCAATAATAATACGCGTGCTGAGCCCGTGGCGGGGGGGTTGTTTAAACAAAATATCCGCAACGTCCTCCGCGGTGTGCGTTTCGACGCTCGTTCACACCCGATCTCGTTACACGTATTCGATATTGAATATTTCGTACGTAAAAACCACAGCTCTGCGGTCGGCCGTTTTTTGTTGTTATTACTATTGCTGTACTACTATCGCTTTGTATTATAAACCGCGCGCGTATTCCGTTCATGCTTCGCGTGATTATGTGTTTGAATGGTAAGTATTCGAGATAACCGACGACGACGACGAAGATGATGATGATGATGATGATATTAAATAATAATAATAATAATAATAATAATAATAATAATAATAAATAATAATAATAATAACAACACAAAGATAAAAGGAACAATAAGTCGTCGGGATGTGTAATTTATATCTGAGAACACGTATACACGTAGACGATACGACTAGGCGGCGGCCGTGGCGACTATGTAGTTGTGTAAGAGGTGCCCGCGGGCGGCGGCGGACGGGCGTCGGGTCGGAGATTACTCTCACGCCCACACGTTGCCACTTAACTCTGTCGGATAATTAGTGTAAGGACGGCTGTAAAACCGACCCAAACCTCTCCGCCGCGTTCCACCGGCGCGCTTTTCCTCCACCGCGCTACCATCGCCCCTCACCTCCGGCCCGCCGCAGTGGACGCCGCCGGATTGGCATTGCCCGTGACCGTATTTACCTCCGACACCCTATTACTCATCTCGTGAATGCGTTTTTAACGTCCGCAGACGTCCGAGCGTTCAATTAATAACGGGGAAAAAAAAAAAAAAAATGAAAATAAATACAAATAAATACCAGGGGGAAAAAAAACGGAATCGGAGAATAAAAAATACTGCGCCGAGCGTGACGTGCGTGTGAACTTGGCGACCCCACGCCGTGCACAACGTTTAGAACGGAGAAAATCCGTGGGGGTATCTTTTCGAAAAAAACGACCTTATACCGTACACGACGTATACGTCATATTAAAGTATGTAAAATTATTTTCATACATATCAATATCGTATGTATTAACGTGTATACTAACCGGCGGTGTAAAATGGTAAAACGCGAAATGGTGCGATTTTTTTTTTTTACAATGATAAAATCTACGATTGTCTCGTGTGACAGACAATACAAGTAGCTGCGTACCCAAGTAAAACCGTACAGCACGTGCGTGTATGCATGTTTTTTTTTTATTCATTTTTTTACCAACACCGACGACGGATTTACGAACGCTAGCGGTGCGTTATAGATATAGTTTGATAAGATTTTTTACACCATCAAGGTTAAATATTAAACGACATTACCGACTACCACTACATGATCTGACAATATCGTGTCTTGTGTTTTTAGCATACGCGTTACAGTAAACGTATACCGACAATACACGTGTACAATATTAATCGCTGTGTGTATAAATATTTGTTACTCAGACATTTGGGTCCGTAATGTATGCATATGTGTCCAACACGTACCTACGTGTTCGAGAACAATACATTATCACGGATTGCGTTGAACACTGAACGATCTGTAGTCCGTGGTAACATCGAAGGAAGGAAAACAACCGATTACTTTATAAATCGGTATACGTGTAGGAGTGGTGTATGTCATAGGCACTCGATGAAATCGACCGTTTCGTGAAAAGTTGACGATTCCATGAAATGGAAACGGTTTTTTTCACACTTCGTGGAACATGAAAATATTTCACAAAATCGTCACTTTTTCATGAAATAGTCATTCCCGTTTAACGTCTTGTTATTTTTTTTCTCTGCGTCATCGTTCGTTTCGTTTTATACCTAAAATAGTGTAAAACAAATTATCTTTTGATTGACGAAAAATTTTAAGAAGGTAAATAAAACAAATTATTTATTTAACCGGTATAGTCTTCTATCCAAAATATCTGTGTTATATAAAATCTAAACATTTGTAGTAAAATTTATTTATTTCGAAGGGATTTACTCATTTGATTTACAATGACTTATTTTCGTAATAATTCGTCGGTCGTACGATTTTTTCCAGGTTTATCCAAATCGTTTTATTCCAGCTTACTGTACAATTTACTCTCAGCATTAACATCTTTCTCGTTTAATCAATTACTATAGAACCGTTTTTAATTGAACTAAAATTGTGTCAATTTACAGTAGAATGTGATCCATACGGTAACTATAAAAAATTTGAATATCGAATCTTCAAGGTTATATATATATATATATATATATATATATATATATATTTATACTTGTTAGGTACCTAGGTACTTACAACCTTGAAAAAATTAAACGTAATGTAAAATAACCGAATGCTGTACTTTTATCTTTAAACGTACACAAACTATTTAACTATTTAGTCAGACCCCCCCCCCATGAAAAATTCCTTATTGCGCTACTGCTAAACATAAGTTATAGTAAAAATATTAAAATGTTCTAGTTTATCATAACTATTTTGTTGTTTGATTTCAACAATATATTCGTACACCAGTTGACAACAAACTTCTTCGTTTTTTTACACAATAGATCGCAATAAAAATTATGAATACAAAAAAATTAATATTTAAGCATAGCTGTGTAGGTGTAATCACTATTCTAAATAATTTTTGACAAAAATGTTTAATAAAACAAGTATTTCTAATGAAAAAAAAAAACATACTTGTTTGAGTACATACAATTTTTTTATTTTTATCTCTTTATCGCACGACTGTAATTTATTTATTATAATATCTTTTTTATTAATTTTAATCATATCCAAGACGATAAATGGTCTATATAATATTTTTAATTATGATTTGTTGACTATAAGGTATTCACTTATAACAATAATATATATATATATATACCTACATGTATTATGGTAGGATAACGTATATCTTGATTTATATATGAACTAAGATATATTGAATTCTTATATTGGACTGTGAAGTCTTCTTGTATTTTATGTGTTGTACAGCACAGGAAATATGTTGAAAAATATATCAAAGAATTGAAATCCCACTTACTTCGGGCGGTGTAGTAACGTGTACATCAGGAAAAAAATACGAGTTCACATCCAGCTCTACCTAAATGGATAACAATAAGACAGAAACGCGCCTTTAAACTGGTGCAGCACCAGATGAATATTACAATGGTTTCTTTTGGAGAAAAATAACCATACAACAACAAAAGAATGCGACAAGACCGATAGGAGAAAAAAAAAAGAAGAAAAATAAATTTGTCGCATTGATCACTACAACTTGAGGAATTTTGAACGTTAAGAGTTATTTATTACAGCTTGATGCACGTATCGAACGAGTACGTTGATCGAAACAGAAAACGCGTTACGATCAAAAATATGAATTAAATGTAATATTTAGATTGAACTTTAAACAATCTACATATCGGGAAAACGGACTTATTGACATTTAAACTGTAATGGGGTATTTGCATTTCGATGATATTCGTCCGAATCATTATGGTTAATGAATTACGACGAATAAAACATACACAATAAAAATGTCATCATCATTGTAATTATCGAAATTAATTGTACGACAAAATTTCAATAATAATAAAAAATAAAAAAAAAAATTCATCTGTATAAATATTTATGTATTTTTCTGTAACGCTTATATTTTTCGGTATTTTTTTTTTTTTGTTTTAAAAATCAATCGCTGAATATCAAACCAAACGACAGTACTGTAAACCGTAAACAAAAGTATTGTTTATCGGTTTTATTTCAAAACATATTGCTGCATTAGCTCCTTGCTGCATTAGGTCGTATGACCAAGAAAGAAGACGCTCAAAAGAAATGTAATAATGTAAAGAACGCAATAACTATAACAGTTTTCCCTGGTCATCGACGAATAATATACACTTAGGTACTGCGCCGCGTATACATTTAACAGTCGGACGAATTATTATTATTATTATTACACACGTTACATTACACAATACACACGTTAATTGTTTGCTCTTTGTGCGTATCATGTGCGAGTTCAACGCACACGATACGTTTCGTCGTATACAATTCTATGTATTAAGTCAGTGTAGGCGCGCGCGATACACGTTATGGATTTTATTAATAGGCGATCGCATGGTAAATACTTCGGTAAATAATGTACATAGTGTTTAACCATGGGCGTATTTTAGGGGGACCAAGGGTTGATCGCCGCCGCCCCTCCATGAATCCTTATTTACGAAATTGATTGTACGTGAGATACGCATCTCAAATTTTTTTTAATTTGGATCGTTTTATAACGAAATCAAATCATGCGTGGCCGTGAATACTGGATTGGGCTCTAATGTCGGGTCCGTACTTGATGTGAAATCAAATAAAAACACAAGCGCAACTTTCAAAACACAGACTGGTGTTAAAAAATAACCAATAACTTGAAATTCCATTCTAAATGGACCCGGCATTAGATTAAAAAAAAAACACAAATATTAAGCATTCACCTGATTTAAACATAACCAAAAATTTAACTTGTACATTTTGAACTTGAATTAAAGAAAAAATGTTAATTATCGTCGTCGTCGTCCCTAGTAGGTTAGGTCTAAATACGCCTCTGTGTTTAACGATCACGAGGAACGCCGTTTTGTTCCCGTCCGTCACCATCCTGTACGGTTTACGATTTTTCGGATAATTGGTTTTATGAGAATAAATAATATTTTTTGGAACACGCGCGCGCGTTTGCCGACATTTAACTTTAACGGTGCTAATATAATATGTATACGCGCGCGCGCACACACACGCACACACACACGTGTGTGTGTGTGTGTGTACAAATATATTCGAAACGTAAGTGTTTTATATCATGTACTCACCTTTGTGTACGTTTTATATTTAAAGTACTGTTTTTCTATGTAAATTTCCCCGCTTGACCGTGCCTAATTCAGTGTGTGGTTAACAATGTGTTTTTATATACCAATCAGTACGGTCTGAAATTAATGTATTCATTTGTACGTCATTTCTTTTCCGAACGCGCGTCGTATTAGCATAATATTCAAATGAAGTATTTATTTTTCGGTACTTAAGTGAGATTATTATACCTACGTGTTCCCCTCCCCCGTCCGCCGTGCCCGCGGTATAAAAAGAAATAACAATAATCGAGTGCATAACGAAGAAGGCGGTCGGGTTTTTTTTTAACAAACGGTTTTTTTTTTTTTTTCTACCTCCACCCGAGACGTTCGTCGCCCGTGAAATTTTGACATACGGTGGCCGACTCTACAACGACGGCGTGAAAGGGAGTGCGTGCGCGTGTGCGCGCGCGCGCATAGAAAACGCGTTCCACGACTGTTTATGGTTTTAACGCGACCTCAAAACAAATGTTTGTCCGTCGGACCGTGAACGCGGTAGCGGTGACGAGCTCGTTGTCGGGGGAGGGGTGGGGGAATCGTTACGACGACGACGACGACGACGTTGATGATGAGACCGGTACGGGACGAGAAGTGTAAATGTTTAGTGTAATTGAACCGGTCCGTGTGGAATGTCTACTGGAAAATGTATCTCGTACAATATAATATTTGTGCGTGCGTAAGCGTGTGTTACCCAGCACGGGGATTCCGGTCGAACACACGCGCACATTACAAACGGTGACGACTAACCTGACAAACCTATTATAACGCATTACGATTTTGCACGGCTAGCAGATGCTCGTTTTCGTGTACGCAGGAGAAACACAATAAAAATCGATTCCCCGAGTTCTTCTCGATCTCTCTTCATCGCTCACTCGCTCCGTCTCCGTTGTTACACGGCTCTTCCCTTTTATGTTTTTTCCCTGCCACCCCATTTTCACCCCTGCACGTATATCCCATTATATTTGTACATAATATTTTATTCAGGTTATAAACAGCGGGCGGCCGTGCCGGTTGTTTATCGAGGGTAAAAATCGTGTTTATCCGTTCAGTTTCACAACCCAATGCACCCGGAGGAGATTATGTCCGACGTTATTATTATAACTCCGTGGACCGTAGAGCGAGTCGTCGGCGAGGGGGGGGGGAGAAGGCCAAGAGGGAAACGTGATAATGCGCCTAATGAGATGTATATATATATATATTCGTGTATATAAATATATTTTGTTTTTACTCGGGTTTTTTTTTTTTTTTTTTTATTACGTGCAACTGTTTTGTTTGTACACACAATATGATGCACACGTATATTTATATACTCTTTTATACGTACGCCGTCCGTAAAGAAAAAAAAAAGTAAAAATAATAATAAACCAACGACTAAAAATAATATAAAACTCGGCGTGCGGCCACGTGTGCGAGCGCGTACGATCGTACGGCCGCCAGATTCTAATTTCTCGTTGCGTGCGAATCTCCTGCGGACCGGCGGAGGTGCATAATGTTGCCACGTAATTAATTAACCGCTACGCAACGACACGACGCGTATACATTACGTCCGTACGTCGTCGTGTACGCGCGTAACGTATTCATTATGGAATAGCTTCTTATTTTAGATTCCGAGAGCGGTGCGAGGGAACACCATCGGTTTTTTACGTCTTCGTCGTCGTCGTCGTTTTTTTCTCATCAGCCGGTCCCCGAACGCGTTTCGAGTTGTGAGCGGGCGCAATCTTTTACGATCGGACAAATATATTATGCACCGGACGCGTCCGATACGTTAATATTCTTTTCGGACGCGCGCCTCCGTTTCTGCGTACACGGTTCACGTTTTGTGTTCCTTTACGAACGATTTTACATTCGTGCGGTACAAAATTGCATTATAATAATTCAACACGAACGCTGCCCACACTACTTACTCGGAGATTACGAAAGAAAAAAAAGAATTTGACGTGCACTTAATAAGTAATAGCCTTTAAAAAAAAAAAAAAACTAATTGTTTTCAGTTGTTTTTCGTGTTGTGCAATTAATTACGAAGGAATTCAGTTAATGTTACTTCAACGAGAAACGCCCATACCGATTTTTAAGACTCGTTGTTTGGTTTGAAAACGGCGTATAAAAAATACCACTAAAAACAATAATGTTGTTTACGAATAAATATTCTACAACGGAGCTTCTAAACGATAATTAATAACGCGAAGTTTTTGTAATTCTTGAAATTATTTTGCATTTCAGTGTTCGCAGATTTTATAATTCATCGTCTTGTAAACTCATTTATCACTTTTGAATTTAGCCACGTATTACTTGGATAACAGGTGTTTTTAATATTGTAAATAATTCACGCGTTATAAATAATTTATTCGTTGTAAATAGCTTGTACGTTTTTCATAATTCAACGACCGTTTATTTACAAAAGTTTTCGACTGTTTGTATCCTGTTGAAATATTTGGACTTTTGGCGATAGTAGGTCGCAATTAAAACACAAATAGAACCGTGGTAAATAATGTTCGAATCGTTGTTCCTATACGTTCCAAACACACTTGGTTTTCGTAGACAAAATTCTACGGCGGAATACGAATATTCCATTAAAAAAACATTTATACAAAAACAAACGTACGTCCAGCATTGTTACTGCACCAATAACAATTTCGTAATATGTTTGCATAACCATATCGGCGAATATAGGCCATGGATGGGGATCCGAGTTAATTAAAGTCGTAATTTTTTTTTTATTTTTTTTTCTAGTCTCGTAATGAATCTCATCACTGCCAAGTGAATATCCGATTACAATCGTTATGCACTCGTGCGCTATTATGCAGTAGGAATTATCGCTGTGTTTACCTCTCGGAGGAATAAAATAATATGTTTATCGGTACGCGTTCGCATTGGGAATCGTACGTATTAAGTGTACACGTCTTAATGAAAATATTTTTTATTGGTTTCCCCCCGTTGGTTAAACGCGCGTGTTGCGATCGATCGCACAAAACGTGTCCGCGCCGGATTATAAAATTATAAACTCACGTATAAATTAACGGTCGGTTTGACACGTTTAAGAGAGTAACGAAAAATACATCAACGAAATCATCCTTTAGGCGATCATTTAGACGCCGTCGTAATAACGACATGAGTGCGCGTTTTTCGACGTTCACAAACCAGTGTGTATTATTAAGTGTGAGCCTCTCTCGCGCGGAGCGTCGGAAATAATCGGCCGAAGTGTTGTTGGATCGGATTCAAAAAAAAAAAAAAACTCCTCTCGGTGTCGTCGTTACTCGTTCGTTCCACCGCCCGCCGCGGCACGTGGTCGTAAATCTGGAAATCTATTTCTCGACGGATCGCGTCGTTTGTACGTATTATAACCATGGCCGGGGGGGGGGGGCACAACACGAGATTACGAAACGAATGTCGTTGTAAACACGGCTTGTCCTACAACGCCGTGGAGCGGTCGGTGAATAGATTACATTTAACGCTGCGTACACGTGTGGTAAAACGAGAAAACATTAAGAAGCGAGTACGTAAATGACGACGACGGGAATGAAACGCGCACGATAGTCGTGTGGTACTATTCAGGGGCGGCTCCAGTGCGGGGGGGGGGCTAGGGGCCGCGACCCCTCCCAAGCCCGTACAGTATTTATAAAAAAATTTATATTGTTAACAAAAAATGCATATTATAATATGTACTATCTCATACGACACGCACAAGTATGCAGATAGAGCCATGAGGTATGACGGTTGAAAGGAGTTTCTCCACACTGCGGGGACTAAAAACCAGGCTTCGTTCAACGATGACTGAAGATGGACCATCAGCAGCATTATGTCTAATTAATATACATCATAAATTAGATATTCTAGATCAAATAGATCATATTATTGATATTTTTGCCGATTTTAAAAATAGACCACTTGAATTTGTATTGTAAAAATTGTTGTATTCTTTTTGTTATAAGATTTTGTAAGATTATAACTTGGCCCCTCTTCCTGAACAAGGCTCTGGAGCCGCCCCCGGTACTATTATTGTTATTACGTTGTTCACAATACGGGGGTATTATAAGAAATATATTTTCACGTGTCGCTCTCGTGGTCCCGGACCGTGATCTCGCACAGGTACGTTGCCGCGTCGGAAAACGAAAACCTCTGTAGAGCGCCGGTATCATACGCGCACTGTAACCGCAGAGCGGTTCATAATTAACCCGCGTGGCTTACGCGCCGTATAAATATAGTACACGTGTGTGTGTGTGTGTGTGTGTGTGTGTGTGTGTGTGAGTGTATTTGTCAGCAGGGTTATTGTCTATAATGAACCCTTTCAGAGCGCTAAAATAAATATATATATATATATAAAAAAACCGTTTCCGGTGTCAGAAAAAAAAAACAAAATGTTAAAAAATAAAAATATGTAGTTTTAGGGGGCGGGAATGCGACGACGGTGACGCTCTGCTTGCGGTGGCAGCAGGGTTACGGCGGAGAGAGGATAATACGTCGACCGCGGTGCAGACGATGTGGAGCGGAGGACACCCGCTGCCATATGGGTTGCTGTCGACAAATATTTGCCGACACTCAAAAAAGGTATTGTAAATTTAAACCCGTTTGTGTTTCACCCGCGCGCGAACATACACGCACGTAAACGCGTGCGTACGGTGTGTATTTATGTTGTACGACGTTATATATAATACGAGTAAACGTTTCCACGCGCGCATACAATAATAATATACGTATTACGCGTACCCGCCACAACCTCAGCCAATAATGATATTTATTTTAATATTATTACTATTATTGTGTACACATAAATGCAGATTATCGGATGCGGGTGAACGTGGTGCGCGCGCGTGAGTATGTAAACAAGTCTGTTGGTTGTGTTCGCCCTTCATCGTGCGGTAACCGCCGCGGCCGCTGTTCTTGTCGTTCGATCGGATCTGCTTTGCCCACGACGACAAAACGAAAATAAATAAATAAACGTAAAAATATACACGTATCAGACGGACAGAAAAAAAAAAAAAAAACAATAGAATATTAAAAAAAAAAATAACCGGTAAACGGAATGCGGTCGGAACGCGATATCCGACCGGAATGAAAATGTAATTTTTCTCGGTCCGTGATAAAAATGAAAATAAAAAAATAAAAGGTAAGGATATTATTAACTCCACGGGTTATTGGTGAAATTAAAGGGCGCGTTAGAGGGACGTGATCGGAATTCGCAGGGTCTGTTTGGCACGTATGCGTCTCACGTCCGAGTATGCAAATTTATACGTGCTACGCGCGCAAATACACACCAGTGCGAGTGCGTTGCTGCCCGCAGCGGCCTTCGAGTACATACGGTTCGCGATAGTGTTGGATGACGACGCTGGCGGGCAGGGGGATCCGGCACCAGGAATTTGCGATTCAAATCGGTTCTGGCGGCGATGGCGATGTCGGTGGTGGTGGTGGCGACGGCGACGACGACGACGACGACGACGTCGGTGGCGGTGGTAGTGGTGGCCGCGTGCGTGTGTATATCGATCCCTTAGAAATCGGCCGATAAAGACTGCAAAGGTCACGCGGGTGTCCCTCTCCTTGTAAAACCACCACCACCACCACCACTATCTCAATGTTTCCACCGCCTCGTGACCGATACACTACCATTCTGTTATAATACCACTCCGCGTGTATGCGTGTGCGTGTGTGTATACGTGTATGTGTGCACCTGGCAAACGGCCAGAGCGCTTCCGTACAATAACCATTGGTTTCCTTTCTTTCCCCGTTCATCTCTCTCTCTCTCTCTATCTGTCTATCTCTTTTATCTCCTTCTCTGTTTCTCTTTCTCACTTTTTCCGTCCCTCAGATGGTCACAGTAGCTTTATTTTACAATCCTATACACACGTACACGTTCCGTTTTACTTGGCCACCACCGCCGCCGTTTGTCATCACGCAGTGATTGCCAAAGTGTACACACACACACGTACACGAGTATAAATACATGTATATACTTACAACCGCAATTATTTTTATTGACCTTTTCGCTTTTCTCTTTCTGCCTGCGCGTCGCATACACGTATTATTTAGGAGTTCCAACTGTCAATTTGTCTTTTCGACCTTCTTTTTTGACGAGGTACACGTCCCCATACGAATTGTACATTCCGTACGTACCATTCGCGTACTACGGATATGTTTCATTTATACCTGATAACGTTGATTCGTTGCGTACCGCACGCATTAAAAATACAGGAATAACAATCGGAGCACAAACGATTTTGGGTATTCCAAGGACTTAATCGATACACACGCGTTCACATCGAACACACTTGGAGATGGAAGTAGAATAAAACCGTCGTGTCGTCGAGTACTGTCTACAGGTTTCAGCAATTGTATACAGTTCTCGGTAGAGTTGTGTGTCAACATCAAGAGTTCTTATTTCTTTTTCCCCTTTCCGTTTTTCACTTATTTTTATTTCAATCCTGTCGATCCGTGTCAAAAGACTGCTTTGCCCGTCCATAAACTTCACACTCCATTACGACGTCTGCACGGTATTGATTAGTGCAGTGTAGTGTTGTTACATTGATATTGTCGGATTTTATTTCGCCTTTGTTCGTGTTGAGAACCCGTATTATTGATACACTCCTCGCACACACTATAGTTAAAAAAATAACACCAGTAAACAGCGGTTATTAAAATAATAACTGTACAAATAACGTATAAAATGTAGCAGAGATACGCACTGTCAGAACAAATATTTTCGACGTTATAAAGACATTCGATAAAACATGCCGAACGTCATAAGTCATTATGCGAAACAATTACGATATGTCTGTAGTGCTAAAATTGGAAAAATCAAAGAAAGGCTCTCGAACTCAAAATCGAAGCATCAACTGAAATCATTCAACTCGTACAAGTTGTACCATACCGTCGTAATTCACTCGGCACAACATTTTAATGGTATTATAATTTCTCTTCGATTTCGGTTTTATAAAATATTTTAAATAAACAATAATTGTATTTATATTATCAAACAAATTAATGATTGAAATAAATATTTCCGTACACTTTTAAGATTAGGTAGTGTTCCAATGTTGGTTATATGTTTAAAAAAATAATATACTAAAGGAGATCCTTACCCAGTTTCAAATTTAGGTACAATATAATTCTCGAGAAAAAAATAATCGAATTCAACTCTATAACCCGTGTACGAGGCAATTGTAATACTTCTAACATACGCATACAGCCACAGTTTCATGAAGTATACTGATTTAACAGCGAAATTCTCCTCAGACATAATTGTTAATATGAAAACATCTCACTAAATGCATTCTATTTGCTAACAATTTAACAAGAGAAAACCGAATTCCTCCACGCTAACCTACCTGCCTCGTACCGCTCGCTGATCTAATTGCTGTGAATTATTATCATCATTATTATTATTACTATTAATGGTTTTTTATTTTTTCATAAAATGATGAACCCGACGTTATAATACATGCAGGTTTGCATTTCGGCGGGAATTAATTACGGTTTAATTATACGTTTCACGGAATGTCTATTAAAATGGAACCGCATGTATACATACGATATAAAATCCGCCCAAACGCGTACATGCATATAGAGCCAACCATCTACACGGTATTACTACACACGTACGCGCGGCAGGTACCTGTTCTGACACGCGACTCCGAAGTAAAAATATTATAAATTATAATAAACACATAAATGCATCGTTGCGTACACACCAAGTAATCGACGGTAGCCGTGTTATAAGCTCCACCAGGTATAAGGTATTATTATTATTATTACACATTATTATATTGTACACACACTGCAATCGCCGCAGCAACAACATCAACACCAGACCCGTAGCATACGGAATTTTATTTGAAGGGGGTAAAAATAAAGTCATTCTTTCGACCCGAAATTAGATACTTTTTCAGTAATGAATGTACATATTTGATTACTGCGGTTTACGTGAACTAAACATAAAATTAAATATTTGAAATCCATCAAATCAAGGGTACGATTTTTTTTATATTCAAATTACAAAGGATCATCTTCGTTTAAGAGCACGGGATAGATCCTGGGATGGGAGGGTCCAATATTCTTGGTAATTACTAAATAAAACGTAATGCAGTGAACGATAATTTGTTCGTTGACATCTCTATGTATCGTTATAGTTCTTAAACAACGGCGGCGGCGACGCGGAAACTTTCCGTTCGATCACGAAATCGTACAGATGTTCGCGACATGCGAAACACGTAACGTCTAGGGAACGCAACGTAACGGTTGTTCCGTCATCGGTCCCGAGTCGAAGAACCACACCCATGCGGTCGGTCCAGTTGGGTTCTAAAATTTAAAATATACAGCATACATCGCGTTCGATTGGCGGCACATATGGGCAAATGCCCGTGAGTAGGGGTAAGGTTTTCAAGGGTTGCATCGCTACGAAAACAACAATTGTTAACGTACAGAAAACGACGGCGGACAATTTGATCTAGTTATACCTACCCTTTGCCTTGTCATCGAATATCTTTCATGAGCTACCGGTTGTTAAGCTGGAGCGGAAACGTACGTTTTCGTTACACCTCGGGATGCGATGGCATGATCCCCTGACACCAAACCCTTCTTTCGTACGTTCGTCGTGGTCTCACTCGTCCGGTCGACTCGGTTACCCGGCGAGAGACATCCACTACGAACGCGATTTCGGTACGCGAGGCCCCGAAAATTCGGGAACCATCGAGGTGCGGTGATTTCGCGCGCGTTGACCGCGATTCCTTTTGCGGTGAACACACGCGTGGTGCCGAGGCGGTGATCACGGAAGTGAATACGGTTTCGAAGCGGTGAGGGTCACGCGCTACGTGGCGTCGGTGGGAGGGGGTCGGGGAAGAGTGTAGCCGGGGAAAACCGTGACCGACAAATTATACGCCGCCGCGTTCATCATTATACGCTGCGGCGGCGGCGGCCACCACGACCATTATCGGTACACACGGTTTTATTATTATCATTACGAGTATTATTATTACCGCAGCGCGTCTCTATAATATACATACCACCCGAGTATAGTAGTTGTGTGCGTGCGTGTACACGTTGTCGGACGACGCCCACGGAATGTGCATTACCCCTTCCCCTTAATTGGGTCTCGATTTATTACATTGTCCCGTCGACGTTGCGGTCGCACCATCTAGTTGCTGCCTCTCTCCGTTTCTCGCCTTCTCTCCCCCCCCCCCAAAAAAAAACATAATATTACAATATTATCATTATTATTATTATTATTATCGTTAATATTACACGACGAGCGTAACAACCGCAAAGTTGCGCTCGTATACAATATATTTTATGTCTCGTACGCGCGAAGACGTGAGTGTTAATATTACTATTTTTTTTTTTGGGAATCATTGGATGCGCTCGTATCCTATTCAATTTCATGTCTATCGGTTCTATTTATCACTGCCGCCGCCGCCGCCACCACTACTATTCCGCTTCATCGGATAAACCGCCGTCGTAGCGTAGTCGTTGTGTACGGGCAGCGGCGGTGGAGAAGATTACGTGCATTCCACTCGTGTCGGCCGTGGTGCGGGAGCGGAGTTATGCGGCGGCGGACGTGGCGGCGTGGAGGAAGGACTGGCGACGACGGCGACGGCGACGGCGACGTGGAACCGATGGCTGACGGTGAAGGGAAGTACGGTGATGACGAGGGGGGCGCGGCGGACGACGGGTCGATATTTCGTGTACACGTACGGCGGCGGCGGCGGATAAGTGGGCTCCACGTGGAGCCGACCCGTAGCAGATGTCCGACAGCCAATCGCTGTCGACTCGGGTTTTTATAAACTTTTTAACGTCCCGCGTAGTCCGCCGCCGCCGGCACCACCGCTTCACCGCTCCGTCCGCGGCCGTCGTTGTGTGCGTGCGCGTGTTTACGTGTACGGTGAGCTCGTCGTGTACGTGAGTCGTGCGCGGGCGCGCGCGTGTGTGCGCGGTGTACCCGTCGCCGCCGCCGCCGCCACACGTCCCACTTCTGGGGACCCCGGCGTTATAATTAAAGTATTCCGGGAACCGCCGACCCGAAATTGTCGACCACCGCCGCCTCGCCGCTCCCTCCCTTCCACCCGTCCAGGACGATACCGACCGACTGTCTTCGCGGGGCCGACACGACGGTGGTATTCATTTTTTTTTTTTTATTTTTTTTTTTTATATCTCTCTCGCTCGCGCACACGCGCGCGCCTTCTCCACATCTAATAAGCGTTTACTACACGAACGCGCGTCGTACACGCGCGCGCACACACTGCACTCGTTACGCTCGTACACACGCGCCGGCAAGCGACGGGCATTAAAGTGTATGTGTGTGCACGCGAATCGCGCGCTAGAAATAACGGCCCTTCCGTCCCGCGGTTGATTTTTCATCGATCCCCCTCCCCTTCACCACCGTCGGAGAGGTGAGCAGGGTCCGACGACGACGGATACTCCGACCGCGTTTAATTGGCACCACCGTCCGTCGAAGGTGACCGGAGGGGGGGAAGGGGATCGTGGCGACGGGAAGAACGTGCCGCCGCGATTTTTGACGGCCGTGGACGTGCTCGCGCGCCGCCGTCGGAGACGCTTTCGGTGTGCGCGTGCGTCCGCGCGTATGGCATTCGAGTCACGACTCCTCGGCGGGACACGAGAAAAAACAACAGTTTTAACGGGCTAATGGCCGGCCTGTCATGTCGGACAAATGCGATCGGGTGTACAAACGTGTACCGTCGTCGCCACCGTCGTCGCAAAAATAAATAATCCGACGGAAGAGTAGGAAAGTGGAAAAAAACTCGCTCCTTCATTACATGTGTGCGTGTGTGTGTGTGTACGTATACATGGGAGTTATTATTGTCCGGTTTAACGACGTGAAAAAAAAAAAAAGGAGAGAAAAAAAAAAAATACCAACGGCTATCCGATTAACGTTCACGCGGCCGCCAATCGTTGACCAAAGAAATTATTGCCGTTTACGGGTAGTGGACAGCGAAACGTAAAAAAATTATTATGTGCGCCGTATAACGCGACACGGCGCGCGAGCTCCACATAAACCACCAGATAAGTCTTGCGATAACCGAAATGATAATAATAATAAAAAAAAAAAAAAAACCGTAAAAACGCGGTAGTCGCCAACCCGAGGTGTGTACGCGCGTCCGACGGACCACGTACGCGAGTTGTGACGATGTCGGACGGCACCCGGTCGACGAAACGATTTTTACACGGCCCCGCGCACACTCGTCGTGCGGTAAAAACAATAATTATATACGAAACGTAATTGTATAATTACACCGTAACGGTGTGAGGTACATTATTATTATTATTACGATTACGATTATTGTTATTGCGGCTAGCAATAATCCGAGACGAATCGGAAAGCAAAAAAAAAAAAAAACCAGATTATATTATTATTATTATTTAATTATCTTTTGTCCGGTGGAATCGAGAGAAAAAACAAGTCTGGAAACTTGACGGTTGTTAAAGGGTAAAAAGCATCGTAAACGAAGAAAAACGAACTGAAAAAAAAAGAAAGAAAAAAAAAACCACTCGTGAAATTATAAATTACGCAGTAAATTGATCACTGTGTATTATGTGTACGATTCTCAACAACGCGCATAATAGTAATAACGACACTTCCAATCGGCACGTCACTTTAACGGAAAACACTGAACAAACAATATTAATAATGTACTTTTTTTTCGTTTTTTTCAACGCTCCGCGGAGTTCACATTCGCTCGTTTTCGTAAATAATTATTAATGCCGGTAAAACTGATATCTCGAAACTGTGGTCGATAATCACAATTTACGCTGCACACAATCGTTTTTTCTGCTTTCGAGACGGGTTTTTGTTGTTTTGCGTTTACGTTAATTATTTTACGCTGCGACAAGTGCGACGCGACGGTATTCTTGACCGCGGCGGTAATTTTTTTATGTACACTTTTTATTCCGATTCTATAAATATTTCAAGAGTTGAATCTTTTAAGACCGTTCGCCCGTCAATGCGATAATAATATTAGTGTTATTATTAATTAATAATTATATTCTTTTATTGACGCACGTTAAATGTGCAATTCTCCCCCCACCCTCCCATCACCACCCTCCGCTCATCGATCCGCTGCGGTAATCCGAGTACAATATTATTACGCTTTATCGTTTTCGGCTCATTACAGAAATAACGATCTAGAAATATTCCAACGTTTATGCGTCTACAAACGACGAATGTACCGTGATGAAAAATAAATTACCATCTCGCGGGTTATGACGGAGAAAATTCATTATCTCGAACCGCGTGGCGAGTAAAACGGTTGCGAATTATTTTTAATTCCATATAACTTTCTTATATCGCGCACGCCGTATCATAACCGAATTGAATAATTAACGACCGTGTTACGAAGTTTTGAAATTCTTTATTCGTCCATTATGTCGCGTGTTATTTCACCGCGAAAAACAAGAAAGTTATGTTTTCCATTTGAACATCCCCACTCGGTCGGAACACCGTTTTGGCCAAGTGGAAGCTGATGCGCCGTGCACTCGCGTGCACACTCAAATATGCTCAAATATATGTATTTAAATGTATGCACGTACATACATACAGTGGCGCACAGAGGTTTTAGAATAAGTGGGGCTTAAATATTTTTTAGTATACCCACCACCCCAATCACATACAAATAACACGTTTGTTCTTTTTGAAAAAAAAACATTTTTGCAATGCATAATTTTTGTAGGTATCATATTAATAGGAAATTCAAATGTAAATGATTAATTTTAAAACTTATTATTATTATTATTATTATTATTATGGTACTATAAATTAATATGCATTTAATGAATTGAAAAAATGTTTGATTATAAATAGGCATTTAGTCGTATTAGGCTAGTATTGTTCACAAAAATATTTATTTATGTAAGTACTTACTTCACTTTCAAATTTATAATATTATAATAATTACAAATTTTATTTCAAATGCATGTAATAAATAATACATAAATAATATAATAGATATAATGTGGGGTAAAAAAAAATTATTATAATCTATAATACTAATGCTTTTAGTAGATGAGGACTTTTAGATGCAAAGGTGTCAATGATATTTTCATAATTTACAATTACATCTTTTTCACGAGTTATTCTCATTAATCCTTGTAATCTCTCTTGTCCCATTGTAGAACGAAGTCGATTCTTCACTATTTTCAGCCTAAGAGAATGCAGCTATCAGAGTGGAGCAAGTGACTGAACACTGAAACCAAAATTATTATTATTATTATAAATTATATATTAATAAATATTTTTAAAACTATACTAAAATGCTTGAATTACGTTTAGAAACTTGGTGGTAGATGGTGGGGGGGGGGGTTAAGGGTGAATTCTCATATCCTCTCTTACCTTACTTATCCAAAAAAAGTGGTTAGCCCCCCCATTTAAAAATCCTGGCTACGCCACTGGGTGGAAGTACACACGACGTACGCGGGATGTCGTACGAAACACGTTGACGTTCTGCCGATCGCAACAATAAACGGTAACGCGACACCGTCTTTTGAAAACAAGTGCGTATTTGATGGGGGGAAGGGTTGAAGGTGGCATTCCCCCCCCCATGGCTCGTATTTTTTTTTGAATACTATATATTGATTTATTTAAGAAACGTAATATATAAATTACTAGTCTATTATTATAACATGAACATGAGCTGTAGGTAATGAAATGTAAATTATTTTTTAAGTTTGTATCGAAGAGTGATTAGTTTAGCCTCTCCCACCCATGGTCTCGACTCATTTACGCCCTTGTTTGAAAACGGATGTGCAGCGGTTCACCGAATTTCTAACGCACGCTGGAAAACTCGTAAACCCTCGCCAGTTGTGCACGTTACGTATCGGTCTTGGCCGCAGGTCGATGCCGAGGTACCGGGACAACAACAAGCAGCGACGAGCCGCAGACGGAACATAATTGCGTTTATAATTCCAGTCGCCGACCGTGTCGCGATCTCCGAAGGAAACGGCCGTTTTATTATGGAGCTTGACGGTGCAAACTAGTTCTCCATCGGACACGGTTTTTGCCCGCGTCTAAAAACGCGCGATTGTCATTTCATTTATACATACAATTATCGTTATTATTATCAATAATATATTTTCCACGTTCTTCGAAAACTCGTTTCCATTCGGTCCGATTAAGGAATAATTGCGCGTGTACGCCGCCGCCGTCGCCGAAGTGTAAACCACCGCAGGCGCGTTTTGTTATGTACCGCGCGCGCCGTGTATAAATGAACACAAGTTAGTACAGTGTGCAGCGATACGTACCGCACGGCAAGTACGCGCACAAGTATACAACGTGTACATAATAGTCGGACGTTGTGTAGCTGTTGCGTCGGGTAAACCGTACGAGCGTTATGTACCGGCGGCGCGCACCGTGTACGCGCGGTTGTATTAATTTGTAGCCGAGAAAAAATAAACCGCACACAATCGTCTGGCGCGCGGTCTACACCGTGCAATTATTCACTCGCTCTGTCTCAGGCTTACCGTTTTCCTTTCTCCTACATCGCCTGTTTTTTTCTCTCTCTCTTTTACGACTGTCGTACGCGTAAACGAATGAATATAAAATGCGTGTGCGTTATGAAAAAAAAACCAATAATGAATAAAAAAAACGGAATAGCCGGCGTTGTTGTAGCGAAAAATGTAAAACGAGATCAAGGCGAAAAACTGGTCCGGAGACTGTCGAAAACTATCATACAGCGTAAAAATGTATTCCCCCTTGAATATGATGTGCTCCACAGCCAAACACACTGCGGCAACAGACTTTTCCATTTACGTGTGCAACACGGACCGCGTTCCGGCGGAATCCGAAAATCTTTATTTCCGTAATTCCTCCTCGAGACCGGATACAAATCAACCGTCACGATTACAACCGTTTCGATACACCTGTACACATTATATTTTACTATGCTGCCCGTGTGTATACATCGCATAAAACATTTTATACGTACTGTTTACGCGTAATTTAGCAAAAATATATATATATATTTTTTTTATAACTAAATAAAATCATCTCTTTCACTAGGTATGCATTTCAATAATTCGACGACTAAACGCTTACACCTGACCGGTATTGGTTTCAGGTTCTACACGCTTCCGAAGAAGCTTAATTCTTCAACATATTAGTTAAAACTACAATCGGACGCGTCAGATCTCGACTTCCACAATGTATATAATCTCCCATCCCAGATGGCAATAGCGAAACCCTCTCCGAAAAAAATAAATATTCAAATAATAAAATCGTATAATATATTGTACATACGGTATACGTATACAACTATATTGAACATTTAAAAATAAATAAATAATTAAAAATAAACATGATTTACATGTCAGAGTGGGGTGTGTGTGTGTGTGTGTGTGTGAAATAAACACCTGGAAGGTTGATGAAAATTCTCATCGGTATCTTTCGTTTGAAGTATAATAATGACCAATGAGTATTAAACTATAATCCCTATAATCAACTCTTTATACGTGTATCAAATAAAATTATGTTCTAAAGCATAAATCATTGTTAAGTCATTACATACCGATGCGCAATCTTATTTTATATAATTACTATAGGTGTATTAGGTATTGAAATGTTTTTATAATTTTTATCCTCTCCGGAAATAAGTTTAGTAATTGATTTTACAAAAGCATTCTTTAAAAACGAATATTTTTAACACGTTTCATTGAAATCACATCATCAAGTCCTAACCAAACATAATTCCTTAATGGATAACGTGTTATTTCGTATACGTATTATCTGCAATGTATCGACGATTATAGTAGTGTCCGCCGATATACCTACTCTTACGTGTAATATAACCGGTTCACAGTCTTGGCAACGAACCAATTACGGTTCGCCTATGTACCCATGACAACATAGTTATATGTTTCCCGATTTACTAGCAGATGAAAATTAAAAATATAGTCGATAAGGATAGTAAATTCGACTATCGGTGTTTTAGAATGTGTACAGTGGTAATTTAATGTAAATGAATCGCGCGGATGTAAGGTGTAGTTCAATTGAATCACTGAAAGTGCGCTTTTGACTTTAGACTTTGGCCGTTGCCTTTCACATACGTGCCCGCGCCGTCCATTAGTTGAAAATATGTTCAAGTTAGCGGCACGTGTGAAATAAATAAATTAAAGGGTGAATGTAGCTTATATTAGGCTTGCAACAGTATGTTTATGATTTATATTTAATCGCTAAAAATATTAATTTGAATTTCATGTAATATAATTATTCACTTTTGGAAAAAATAAATTATTGTACACAATTCATGAATAAAAGGTTGTTAGAGTGTAAAAACGTTCAAAAATGGAATTATTTATCTTTGAAATTTTGTTAAATCTAACCTAATCAATACATAAATTATACGTGCAACAAAAATTTTTATATTCAACTAGCTGAATTACCCGTCGTTGCCGGGTTTAAGTATATAAATGTATGTAACCTGCCAAAATTAAATTTTGTTAAACCTATTGAAATTTAAATTAATTAAGATTTTTGAAATAATATTTTATACATATTAATTTAGTTTTTAAGATAATGATTATTATCATAACCTATTCGATAAGTTATAGCTTACAACTACCTGAACCTCTCTACAGTTTGGTATTCTGTTGAATACCTATAGCATCTCACTTCTCCGAATATTTTACCTTTTGTCAATAAGTTCATGGTCTTTTTGACTTTTAACCGAAACACTCTTGCAATTATATCATGTCGATCATATGATCTTTGAACGGGAAGTAAGAGCTCTTTTATCTCGTCCCAGCGAGGATTACATGTAAAAGTAATAAAAAGGTCAGGACGACCGTTATGTCTAACGTAGGTCATAGCATCTTGTGTTCTTTCGTGCATGTACCTTGGCCCACTAGTAAAAGTTGACGGGAATATAACCATTTGGCCTAACTGATTAGCACGCAATTTGGCTTGGTTGTTTTTGATGTAATTTAGTCTTTCAGTTTCAATTTTGGCGTATTCATCTACCAAATATTGACTGAAAAGAGAACGATAATTAACTAAATAGTTGTCTTCCCCTTCTCTGACCATTATTCTATATGAGTAAAAACTTGATGCAGAGACAGTTTTTTTAAGCGGTAACTAGGTTTTTGGATCGCGTTGTGGTATATTGATTGCATACCCATTATCCCCCCAACAAAACATTAAAGGATACTGCAGTGCGTCGTATGCTCGATGTATCTCACTGATACGGTGAAGTGAGTTACTTCGGTTTTCGAGGATGATGTCTCTTCGATCAAACTGCTGATTTACTAACACTTAAGCAACTTCATTTGCCGTTGGTGCATTATACCTGCCTCTATGTTCTTCTGGTGGTTTTTTATCTGCATGTATTACAACTTTAAATGACTCTGAAAGAGGTATTTTATCGATGGTAAATTGTAATGATCAATTGTAAATTATGCGGTGGTATGCCTAGTAAATCCAATGAGTTTAAAAACTCTGTTGGATAATTTACAACTTCAGTAGTATCGCAAACTGTATCTAGATTTGTATGACACCAAGTTTTCTGGTAACAAATTTTGTATCTTGAGATTCAATTCGTTAACCTCCACATTTTTTGCTACTAAAATTGCTCTTTCTGCCAGCCACTCATGATTTGTGTATTGTCTGTGTACACTGGGACATATCTGGTCAATGAGAGCATCTTGCGAATAAATGATTGTGCAGAAATCGTTCGGTAATTTTATACATCCCGTTTCATCTGTAGTAACTTTCCCATCTCCAATATCTAACAATTGTTTTGAGAATCTTTTGCACGCAGCTTTTTTTGATTGAATCGAAATCGAAGTATCGAAATCGTTCGCTATCTATCTTTATATATATTTCGACCATGAATTGTCGACAAAGCTTATGCATCGTAAAATAACTTAGTCCTGATCGCGTCTAATCATCAACCGATATGCATAATAATTTTTTGAGCTAACATTCTTATTTGTTTTGGCACCTGTTGCGGGATCTTTTTGTTTAATATTTATGCAATACCCGTCATTTACTACCAAAAATAAAATTAATAGTTTTTAAATAGTTTTTAATAGTTTTTTAATAATTTTTTAATAGTTTTATTTAATATAATTCATTTTCAATAGCGCAGTTATCGACCTGGTCAAAAAATATTAAACCGATTTCAACCCTTTAAATTCAAAATTTCGAAAAATCCTTTCTTAGCGCACGTCTACATCATAATAGCTATCTGTATGCCAAATTTCAGCCAGATCCATCCAATGGTTTGAGTTGTGCGTTTATAACAGTCAATCAGCTTACTGTTTTATATATACAGAAAATTATTGATTAAATCTTCACAAACAATTAGTAATAAATAACTGATAGGTTCAAACATAGAACATATTTTTAAATTCAACCCATGTGAGGAATAATATTTCATCTAACAAAAGTTTTGGCTGTGTACCAGCTTATATATTTGTATTTGTACCTACAGTCTATTTAAAGTATACATATGCATATTTAATATAATTAGGTATGTAAATGTATTTTGATTGAAAAATACTTTATTAAAGTAAATGACTGTTTAAAGATGACGTAAAAAAATATTATTTAATTGGATAAATCTGCTAGTCATATCTAAAGAGAGTTCAAAATGATTTAATGTATGTAATGTATATAAAGGATTGTACAAAGCATTGTGTACCTGTTTAGACTATACTTAAGACACTCTTCGAGAAAGGCGATAGGAAAATATTTGATAGGGTTAAGTCTCAAAAAAATAGTAAGCCTCCTCCCGATCACCACCTATAAATTCATAAGATTTATTGGATTTCTATGTGACTATATGTTATGGGTAAATGAGAAATGTTTATCCAATGCTCATTTAAATGTATTACCTATTTTTGTAAAAAAATATTTTGAAGCAATAAATGATATATTTATTTATTTGCCATGTAATAGTAAAATACTATGGTAAAGTAAATCATATAGGTATAACCTATATAATATAATAATATTCATTATTTTATTGATATATATCTACAATCATAATAAATAGTATTAGTATTTCAAACGGTATTGGTGTAGTATATTACAAACGAATTATAATTATATCAAACACAATTTACTACCAACAATTTATAAATTATAAATGTATATTTCTTTTTCTCATATAACAGTTATAGTTTGTATCTACATCAAACATTTTGCCAAAATGTAATATTTTATTGTTTATATTTAATATTGAAATAATTGATAATGAATTTTATGAATAACGGTTATATTTATAAAAAGAAAAAAAATCGTATAAAAATGATTAATGCAATTCTAAATAAACTATGAGTTTATTTATTTTTTAATTTACCTATATTAATGAATCTCAAAGTATATTTGAGTACTCTTGTAAACCTATCATGTTATAGTATAACAAATAGTTTATCATCTTGCATTATTTAATGTGCACTCAACATGGGCTACGTAACAACCCACTCTCTATCGTGTAAAAAATTAACAAGTATCGAACCTTTAAAAATTATTCCGAGTATGTTAATACAATATTTACAAAACTCGTTTAACTATCGATAAATAATATGTCAATATAGATTTTAAAATTATTTATTAACTATTTGAAATATTAAATATTTTATTGTTTTCAATTGATAAAAAATATTGTATTATAGTAATTTAATGTTTTATTTTAACTCATTGTATACTTACCAACCAAATAAGATACGTCACTGAGACAATTTTATATCAGTTATATTTTAACATATATCTGTTAAAATAAATGTTTTTATAAAAATAAAATTTTTTTTAAACATTAGTTCAATATGAAATTATATACGCCCTTGATTAGTTTTTAAAACGACATATTATTCATAAATGTAACACTTATATACTCTCTGTCTATGGGTTTTTATTCGAATAATTTAAAAAAAATTAAAATATATATGGTGTCACGTCATTTAAAACCAATAGTAAAAAATAATGAGATTAGTTGGTACGAGTCTGAGTTCATGTACGATAAATGTAAACAGTAAATATTTGAATACAAGTTGTTCAATTTAGCATAAAAAAGTTTTTTCATCGTTGCTATGTATTGATTTATTAGGTATGTTTACACATTACAGAATATTATAAATTACGATGCATGTACCTCATTGTTTTAATTATTATTTTTTTTTATTACTAAAAAAAACTGAACGTGATCATGCCCCTTTGACATGGATTTGTTGATTGCGATATTTTCAATTATTCCTAATTATTCCTTTTAATTTATGCCATATGAAAAAAAAAATTATTCCTACGTGTTGGAGTGCAGAATAGATTAATATTACAAGGTGCTGTTTAATAATTTTCCATGTACTTGTAGTTTGTATTTGTTTTAATTTAATACCCTTACTGCTGTAAAATGTATTAATTGATTTGTTTATAAATTACGTGTACAAACAACATAAAGTTATATATGTAATATACACTTAATCTTGCGAAAATGAATAGCACACTTTTTTTTTTCAAGTAGCTTGGATAAGCGTAAGTGTAACATAAACATTTTATTCAAAATGTACCGGTAAACAATAATGTTTGTTCTCCATAAACATTTTATACTGTTCCAATTGATAAAAACACGCGTAATATAATGTTGAGCTTTACATTGCAGAAAAATATAGAGTAAATAAATGAAAAAAAAAAAAAATATGGAAATTCGTAATACATTTCAAGCTCTATTTACGATGAACAAACATGCGAAGTTGTGTCGTAAAATAGTTGGAAAGTTTCGATTTGGATATAAAAAGTTAATAAAACCGTTGGAATTTAATCTAAAAATATTTTCGGTTAATTAACCCCATGGTATTTTCACGTTGAACATTGAGTATTATTTGTGCCTATCTTTTATGGCATCGCGTTTATTGTCTCTATCATAATAATTTTCGGTTAATTACACACAATAAATGTGTATATAATGACTATTGTCATAGGCCACAGCAGTAAATAATTTCTGTATATACATATACGTTATTAATAAATAAAATTAAAAATATTAAAAATTATGGCTAATCATAATTCAAATGAAATACTATTGCATTTTGTTATTTCAACACGATGATGTACTTCTATTAAATCGATGCGGACTGATTTGACAATTAAATTTTATCGTTCAATTTGATGTAAATATACACACACACACACACACACTTACTGTTTACTGTGTATTTTGGTATTGTTTTGTAACAAATACATGCATTGTATCGTTAAAATGATCATCGATTTTGAAAAGCATTATTACTTTTATTATAACGTTTATACAAAATAAACACACTCGCACACATGTACGAACAGCCAATTTCTATAAACGTTGCTGCACTTACTACTGTGAACATATTTCTGAGTGGTTTTTATTAATTTTAATTGTTTCGACACATTACGCTTTATCTTATATAGTTCGATTGATACGAGTGTCTTCAATAACTGTTGACTTATTAATAATTTTACACCACGACGATTAAAAATATAATTTTTTTGTTTTAATATATAATATAATGAGGGGTGATCGCGAGATATGTGACAGCACACTGTCAATCAGTCTTACCGCTCAAACATAAAGTATTCTCCTCGAACTCGAATATGTTAAAAAATATTACCTGACTTTAAGTGACACAATTTTTACACGGCAAAAAAGCTCTAAGGGATTCAATGTCTGATAACTGATTAAACTCGTCGGCTTCGATGTTCAACCCAATCAAATATTGCTATACATATTAAATTATACACAGATATTAAAACTTGTACGAGTGCTCTTCCAACATGCAGCGACTAACGTTTGTAGATATACTATTGCGCATTTATAACATCAAAACATTTTATACAATAGTAATAATTCATCAATAAAATTAACGCATATATAAATACAATCTCAGCGTACTCGGTTGGGGCACAATAATAGTTTATACACAATGGGTGTACGTATACGGGTGATATAGGTTCAGAGGTGCAAATAAGTTCAAGCTCTTTTAACTTATAATAAAAAAAAAAAATCCCTCTCATCCATTACACCATCCAAACAAAATATTACCATTGTTGATTTGATATTTGTCTACATTATAAATACATACCATATTATTAAATATATTTATATATTATTAATCAATAAGTAACTAAAATATTAAACTGTTTCTCGTATTGGAGTTAATACAATTATTTAATACCGATAACGTATATATTAAATATTAACGTAATTTAATTAATTAACTGTAAACTAATAAATCATTCTTGTTGTATAGTTGATCTCGTGTATGTTTTTAATCCTTGAAAGGTGGAAAATGATCTTTCACAAGCAATAGAGTTAAATGTCAAAGTCATTGCTAGATTAAATAATTTATGATAAATCAGAAAGTTTTTTTTGTTGAATTTAAGTCATTTTGTACCATTTTTAAATCAATATCAACTTTTAAAATATTTTCAACAGCCACAATTTTTGATTTTAAGGAATTTAAAAGTTATCATTCATAAATTAATTTTCTAAAAAAAACCAACGGTTAAGTTTAGGGAATTCTAGCTGTAATAAATATGCAAATATTCTTTAAAAAATAACCAAAAATATATACTGAAATACGTTTATACTTTTTTTTATTTATTGAAAAATTGAAAAATAGCTTATTTATTATTATTTTTTTAAATTCTTATCATTTTTAATGGTATTTACGTAAAAAAATTATGTTTTGATTGATTTGAGAGTTATTGATCAAACGTAATACTTGATTGTGGGCCTGAAATACAAAGCACAACAATGTGTTTACCTTGAAAATTGCACTGTACTATTAGTAATTTTATTATATTTTCAAACGTAAAACTGTGGTAGTTCTTTGAAAACGAATGTTTATATTTTGAAAAGATTTGTTTTACATTGATTGAAAAAAGTGGCGCATACTTAAAAAATAATAAATCATTATATATATGTTAGATCTTTAGGCAACAAAAAAATAAATTGGTGTCATACAATAAGATACAATATGAGTAGGTATGATATAATATAACCTTTAATAGCACTTGAAAGATACCTACTGCTAAAATATGCTTTAAAAATAAAGAACTGTAAAATATGCAAATGTATGCAAAATAAAATTTGGGATTGGATTTCTTACATCATGAAGAGTACTTCTATCTGATAATCTTTCAAAAAAAAAAAAAAGAAATTAAGTAAATACTAGAAGTTCCTAATCCTACTCACGGTAAATATTATTTTTTAGTAGATTCAAATACTCGATAAAATTGTTCAACACCATTAATCGGTAATACAGCATGAATTCCACGTAGATCAAGTAACCATACAAAAACACTATTAGTAATCTATCTATCTTATAACGGTTTGTCGAAAATAACGTTTGATTAGTCAGTAAATTATTTCTGGCGACGAGGATTTAGATTCATGGTAACGCTAAGCCTATTCACTCTATTCGAGCCCGTGGATGTGTTATTGTACGCTCTCACCGGTAAGTACTTGCTGGTTTTCGTTTATTCCATTCTCGGAACCCCTGCGGGGGATGCACCAACAGCTGTCACTGCACCGCGGCCGGCGTTTGTTTAGCCTTCGCGCGCGTGGTTTACGATAACTCTGCCGTATACCTGCGGCGTGCTCGAATCGTGTACAAATCGGCGAACGTGGGCCGTAGCCGTTAGCAGCCGTGTAATGTACGGGGACCTTTACGCCGAAAGGACCACGTGATCGGAATGATAATCATCACAATAACGCATTCGTACCCTCCGCGGTTTTATCATTCGTTTTGCGCGCACAATACGCTCGCCAAGTATGTACGGTATAATAATGGGGACGGAAAACATATAATAAAAATACCGTCGCGGCGCAGGGGATGCGGGTTTTATCGATTCACCGTAGATCTTGGCTGACACTTGTATGTAGCTATACGCACGTACACACTACATACGTTACGCCGATACCCTCGGAGGCCGCTACGATCCCCAGGTGCACCGCTTGCTGAGATAATATCGCCACCGAAGAAGAGGGTGGCACGCATTTTTTTTAATGACAGCGTCCGCCGCCGCTCCGTGGGGTGTGTTTTATAATGCACGCGCACGTACACGCCACCCTCTCGTCACTCTCCTCCGCGAACGAGCGCACGCAACAGAACGTCTTGACAAACCAATAGACCTGTTAGTTACGCTTAACCGCGCCACGCCGCCCCGCTTGGTGTGCGTGGATTAAGGGTATTTTATGCCGTTGATTTATTCGCCACCGCCGATTCCGCCGTCATCCTTTTGCACGTCGAGAAGCGTGGGCACACACACACACACACGCGCGCGCGCGTCGGCAACGGCGTTTATACCGAGGTTAAAAGGGGTGACGGACGTGGACACGCGGGGGAGAGAGCATCCACGGGGCGGTAGCGGCGGAACAATGGCTTTTTCCATTATCCCTCTCGCGACGATGACGAGGGCTGCGGTGGTGGCGGTATAATGCGCGTCGGCAGCTGTGTGTACGTGTGTACGTTTGCACGTGTGTGCGTGTATAAGTGTACGCGCTCACGCTAGTGTACGCGTCGGGGTTTTATAATATAAATTAATAAAGTTCTGAGCGGGAATTTAAATGCACCGACAGGCGCCGCCCGCCCGCACACCACCATCATCGCCGACACCCCTGCCACCACCACCAACACCACCACCCGCCACCCAAGCCACGGTTTGTCGACAAAACGTTTTTCCATTTATTAATCCTACCCCGTCCAGTACCGCCTGCAACTCCTGTCCTCCACGTCGCAGCACGTCGCCGCCGTACGGTGTGTGTGTGCTTCGTGAAAATTAGAAAGGCCGATTTAAAATGTAAATGTGGGGTCCGCGTGTTTTTGATTGGGTTTTATTGAAAGTTTTTTTTCCCCACTCCTTTTTTCCGCCCGGAAAAACACGGCGGCTCTTCGAACGGGTCAATATTTAACTTTTTGTACTCGGCGGTAATTGCTGCTCCTGCTTCTGCTTCCACCACCGGCTACGTGCCACGCAGGGTGCAGTGTGCGCCCTCACGACTCGGAGGGGTGCCATGATTGCTCGTTTAGCACGCCACCGGCGCCACCCGGTTTTTCGGTCGATTATGATTACGAAAACACACTCACACATTTATGATAAATAATGAACAATTTTGAACGTGCATTGACGCGTCGTCGTACACGTTGGCACGTATTAGATACGAAACCGAGCGGTACGATGTCGAATATTCATTCTACTGCACGTGCGAAAACGAAAAAAATATTAAAACGGAGGCGGCTCATATCACTTTGCACGTTTCGTCTACCACTCCTCTGAATTATCCGTACCCGTCGGAAACGTTTCGCTCTGCAGGGCTATAACACGCGTCGCAGCCCTGCGAAGCCCGAACGTGTATGCGTAGATGTAGATATACAATATTTTATTGTATATTCGATCTATACGCCTACGTACAGGTGTACGATGTTTTATTTTGTACACTATGTATGCACGTAAAGCGCAGGAAGTTTGTTCCTGCGAGAAAATCCCGTGAGCGGGTTTCGTCATACCGCGAGCACATACACGCCGTTCGTACGTATTTATTCGTACACGTTATGTTATACGGCAAAACGTGTTTAAATTGCTCGTGTTGGCGAAAAAAGCGCCCGGACATTTGACAGAACGAGATGATTGTGTGTGCCGTGGGAGAGTCGATGAGAATATTAAGCTCATAATGTAAACGATAACGCGTCGTAACGATGAATATCCGCGCCTTTATACGCATGTCCAAAAAACGGTACACGCCGAAGGGAAGCACAATGAAGATATCGTAATGATGATGTTTTTTTTTTTTTTAAATTTCAATTCCGATTTGAAAAAATGTCGTACTAACAGAACGAATATGAAAATATGAAAAAAATCACTATATTCTACGGTACTATGAAAGTTTTTTTTATGAAAAGGTATTCGACTTGGAATCACTAAGCTTCTACTGCTGTCCGTCAGCAGTTGGTAAATGGATTTCGATTTAAATGTATACGTTTTGTCGAATTCATTTATGACGCCCGTGCTGTACACACGTGTTTACGTGTTGTACAGTTTATACAATTTAATATACATATGCGTATACATTATACGTTTAAAAATATACGTAAATTGTTTTCACAAAAATATCGTTGGCTTGCGAAATTATGGTACGTTTTATCGGTGTTATACGCACGGTTATATCATATGATAATTGTATATATTGTACGTATTTTAAAGTCGTACATTAACGACCGTATAGAACAGGGGTGGTGAACCTTTTTTGGTTCAAGTGCCAAATTAAGGGTTTGAAAATCGTTCGGGTGTCCAAAGAAAATCATATCTTTTCTAAGAATAAAAATAAAATTACAGATTTATTACATTATTTTTGTTAAATTTTATTGTTAATATATATTATTATTTTTGTGTACAATTTTTAATAATTTAATTTTTTATGCGTGCCATTAAAATTTGGTCACCGTGCCATAGGTTCGCCACCCCTGGTATAGACGTTTTAATGTACGGTATTAATATTATCATATACGTTGTCGATGAAATAATAATTATTGTAATCGCCGTCGCGTATGTTTGTAAAACAATCGCATATAATAGTTTACAACGTTATTATTATTATTAATCAGATATGTGTGTACGCACGTGGTTCTTATCCAGAATTTTCATCGAGTTGGTCCGAACGAAAAAAAAACTCCCTCCTGCTCCTTCCGTACCTCCGTTAAATACAAGCTCGTTATAATTACGTGCATGCAATTAGATCCGCATCGCCGATAACAACCCCGACGATTTCGTAAAATACATATTACGCACCGACAGAAACAGGTAAAATACGTTATTAACGTATGTTGCAGACGTGCATTATATTACATTACGTTCTAAATAAAAAAATAAAATAATAATGGTGAGCGCGCGCAGTACCTAATCTACCTCTCGGTAAGTCAAACTTACGTATTAATAATAACAATAATAATAATAATAATAATGCCTGCGCGTTCAATGAATCAATTCTGATTATTTCTGCGTGTACATAAACACTCAAAGTCCTATATCCTACGGGGATATGCGCGTCCGACGACAGCGAGTTATCGTTTTGAAACACACTTCTTCGAATTGCAGTACACAGCATGTTCTCGAGTGTCTGCTATACTCTCTACGGTAACTAAAAATTATAAAATATAATACCGTGTATTGGATTAAAACATTCGAGTTCGAGTACGTACTAGCAAATGATAAATTAAACATAAACCGTGCCGTAGTCGCACGAAATATTATACGTTTTCGCCGACATTTACGTAGTTATACAGTTTTTATCAGTTCACTCGGCTTGTCAGTACATACTTCACGCGGTCGCCCGCACTTGTTGCAGTGATATCACATTGCGTTATCGTCGAAAACCCAAGTCAAACACAGAACATCTTAATCACCGCATAATTGTTGTATTTATTGAACCTCTCACAGCATGCGTGTTTATTAAATATTTCTTCAGATCTCCCTTCAACCGTTTATACTCGCCATCCGTATCCAAAGTACGTGATTAATGATTCCGATAATGTTGTACTCGTAATTTATATTCATATTATTTTTTTCGTTCGCCTCTATGGTATTTACGATTTTATTTAATACATGTGATTGTATATTGCACACCCCCGTCATGGTGAAAAAAGTGGAATGACTAATTTTTTATTTTCTACAAACCGTCCAAGCACATGATTTATCGTTGTTAAAATCAAATATCAATGATCCCGATCCTTTTTACCGCTTGTGTATACTGAATACAATTGTGTGTGATCTTGAACCACGTCAGATTTTATCGCACAAAGGACGGATGGAAAACAATGATATAGGTACATCGGTAGACTTTTGCGTGGAACAAAACAAAATTATGCTTTACATGCATAACGCGTATGCACATATAAATGTACAACGTGTGTCGACAATATTTTTTTTAAAAAAAAAAAAAAGGGAAGAAATGTCAGGTTATGAAATATTTGACTACACGGTGGCAGTGTGAACACCTCGTTCGATTTTTCGACAGGGGAAAATTACGCACTTGTTCATAAATCATGGATTTCTTCGGGTCTAAACAATTGTTAAATAATGGACGCTATATATGTATAGGTGCTGCTCCTTTTACCATCGCACTGGACCCTTTTAACGCACGTACAAATATTTAGACACACGTTAAACAACATCGAGCGTTTGTTTATACACACTGCTCAACCCTTTTTAAAATTATGGTAGGCAGTAGGTGTTCTCCACGGGTGAAAAACCACGAAAAAAAAAATTATGTAAACGTGAGTGGTTCAGCAGAAGCGTAAGCATGATTTAAAGCCACCGCAATTATATTTGCAAAGCAACATTGAGAATTAAAATTATATAAATTGTATTATAAAGATGAGGGTCGAAAAGTTTTGTGTTGAAGAAAAAGAAAGAATCAAGATTAATTCATGAAATAAACCCATAGCGGCACAGCGTGTGATTGTAAAAGGCATGTTCATTTGTTTCCGTGCGTCAAAAGATTAAATGACATTTTTTCATGCGCCAAGTTTGCTGAAAGGTCCAAACATTTGTCGTACCAGAATGCTATTTATCGGTATGAAATGTATCCCATTAGGTATGAATTAAAAATAGCTTTTTTACAACAATTTATCAATACATATATATAAAATAATTTGATGTTTATATGTACATACGTATAAACTGCCTCGAATGATATCAGTGGCGTAATTGAGAATGTTTCATGGGGGGATCAAAATAAATTTGTATAGCAAATTTGTGGGGGCAATGCTTGTGAAATCCAGTATCACAATTTAGTCTGATATTTTTTAATACAATGATAATATCTTCACCAAAACTTACTGCTTAAATCATTATTGACATACTCTTAAATCATTTTTTTCTTTTTGTAGCAACTTACACAATGGTAATCCAAAAGAAAAAACCAATTGGAAAAATATTTTATTATAAAATAAAATAAATTATATTTATTAATTATTATTTACTTGTATAACTTGTAAGGATACAAAAAATTCTGAACCAATAGTTTTTAATAGTATATTAGCTTACGTTGCAGTGTAATCATTCTAATTAGGAATATATTCTGTACCTATGATTCAACTACGAATGCAAATAGTTCAATTAAATCTGTTACCGTATCATAATGCTGCACCCATCGTGTAGAACACAAACTTTTTAAAATTTTAACCTTAGGATCCTCATTACTATTTTCAATGTTGGTTAAAAGAACATTTTGACAATTTGGTGTATTAAAGAAAACATAGACGTTTACGGATAAATATTTATAACCGGGTTTTTTTTTTTTTAGTTTCGTAATAATTTATAAGTTTGTATTTGAGCTATTTTTTAGGTTTAAGACACTATATAAATACAGCTCATGGGAGATCTATCCCCCATATCCCCCCTCGTAATTACGCCCCTGAATGATATTAAATGTTTAACTTGACACTTGTACTTGGTAGCTTAAATAATTTTATGTACATATATTTTTAAATGTCTTTTTCAATTAAAGACGATGTTAACTTATAACAACCGGGATAATGAAATTCATTTTTAAGTTATAAGTGTACAGTAATCAAAACATGTTCAATAATGTATACTTTTTACGACGAATATAAATGTTATTATTTCTTTATAATTATGAATCAACAAAAATTACGAATATAAATACAAAAAGTTTATCTCTTTTAATTTTAATTTTTAACTGAGTTATAAGTTTTGTTGAACTTTAATCTATTACATTTTCATAACTAGTTTAACAAATGAAACATTGTAAAAAATCGACGAACAAACACAGACAATTTTTCCATTCAAATTTGATTATTTTAGTCAGTTTACTCTAATATTATGGGTAATAACACAAAATTGGTTTTACTGAACTCAGATTTGCTTTGTTGTACATTTGTAAGATGAAACCAACGAATGTACATCATTCAAGTGCTCTCAATAAAATATACTATTCTTGCAATTAAAAATGATCTTTTTAGACACGATTATTGATAATGTATATAATCTGCGATGTGGTTCTTTTTCATACCTACACATTCAATAGAAAATGCTAAGAAGTATGTCGTTCAGACATTATATAAAGTGAGAATTATATTTGAATTTATTTACGCTAGCGAAGGAATTATTTGAAATCACAGTTGAAAATAAGCCAATATTATGTTTATAAATTTATGTTTATAGTGAAATATTGAACATATGTGGTATATTTTGTTTTACACTCAATGTTTGTATTCACACAGTAATATGAACTGTTATTAATAGATAAAATCACTAATGCCATTATGATACTAATGATAGATGTTAAATGCGTGACTGATAATTATTGATTGATTTATTTTTATGTAAATTGACAGATAGTAAATACGTAAAGAATTTTTAAGTTATTTGAATTTATAATTTTTTTTTTACGAAATTGGTTAGTAGCATATTTAATTATATAAAAACACGATAAATGCTATTAAAAATAACATTAATAATATGGACGTAATCACTTAAAAAATTACATGGAATTGATGAACTCAATTAATGTGCTTCTTATTTTAATTTTATGAAGTTTATCAATGTTTTGTTTAAAAGTTCATCAAACCGTAATACGAGTAGTTACACTGAAAAATTTTCAAACTTGATAATACTCAATAATTTATTAGTAGGTTTAAGTGATTTGACGACAGTATTATGTTGCGAACATCAATATGTGATTTGGGAAATTTTACTAATTTTTACAAATACCTATTTTTGACGTAAAAAGGAAAATTAAATAGGGCTGATCACGGATTAAAATTTATAATTTAATAATGTGATATTAATCGGGTTTTAACTATAAAAACCCAAGGACCAAGTGAATAGGTTTTATAGGACTATCACAATATTATACTCGTATATACAGCTACAGCGAAATTACCAATAGTATACGTATCAGTGACGGTCAAACGATTTTGTCATAGGAGGGATGTAGCTGATTTTGTAACAAACACTATATATAAAAATCTTTATTTTTAAACATGAAAATTATATTATATTAATGATATTATTAATTATTATTAATGATATTTATATTATTCAATCTATTTTTCTGTTTTTTTATGCCGATTTGTCTAGAACTTCGTTTGCAGTTATATTGACAACCCCACAATGAACAGCCATAGTGGCTAAACTATTGAGACGACTCTAAAATAATATAATTACACAATTCATATAATAATGTAATATATTATGTTAAGCATTAAGTACTAAATTTAAATTTCATACATTCTTATAATTTAACTATAAAATAAATGAAAAAATCTAAAAAGTTTGTTTCGATTAATATTTTAGTGTTTTTATGTTTGAATTGTTAATTTTATTCCAGTCTGGAGACTATATAATAACTAATAAGTACAGTATATTAATTTTTTTAAATAAAAAATAGATGAATACCTATATTATATTATGTATAATATGGATGAAATATATATATGATGTATCCCCTCACCCCCCTCCCGTTTGACCGCCGTTTCGATAGCATAAAATCATAAAACGAAACAAACATAATTATATTTTATCCTGATCATATCGGAATGCAAAATGAGAGAGTTATGTTCCACACTACAGGATACTTGAATTGTCGCTTTCAGTGAATTTAATTTAATTTTTATTTTTTTTTGTTCATGTAATTCGTCTACCATTTTATAAATTATGCCGGGTACATTGAACACTAAATGAAAAAATGTAGGTGCTTGGACGATTCGAGTATCATATAATAAGTTTTTACCGAAACAATACCTTTTTGTCCGTTAGTGATGTACACGTTTGAACGAGAATATAATCGGTTTATAATCGTATTTCTTGTTGTCCTTGTCTCCATTTACCAGTAAGCTGTGTGATTGTGTAAATCTAATGTATTTTACATGTCTCTTAAACGTTTTTCAACGGCAGTGTTACACAAAAACGGTTAAAAAAAAACTTCAAAAGTAAATTTTATTCGGAATATTAATGTTTACATAAACATATTAAAACGGATCTTAATTTTTTAAATAGTTTTATTCTTAGTGAAAACAGAATACTTACTTTTATTTTAATATACTCGTTAGATTAAATATTGTTACAATGTTTGATCAAAAATGTTTGATTTCTCACCTTTAAACACTTGTAAGTTTTAAGACATTCAGTTTATAGAGAAAACTATAATATTTAATATTATGATATTATTATATGTTGAAGTATATAATCGTTTTTAAGTACATACGAGACGCGTGAAATATCAGCATTTATCATCAGATCAACTTGTATAGAGTTCAAGGTTTAGCGTCTAAATTTTCGAAATTATATTTTTATACGTAAACAGAACTCGGCGATATCAAAAATCCAAAAATTAATTGAGAAGTCTATACCCATACGTATGGTACATAGTCAATTTTGTACCGTCCCGCAAGGTTAAGAAAAAATAATAAAATACGAGCCCATCTTATTAATTTACTATTATATGTGTACCAATACGAAAATCTTTAAATAATATTGTAATTTATTATAACATTATAATATTAATATTATAATTAAAATATTTAAATATTTAGAAGACATGTATGTAGAATACCATCACCTACGGCATATAAACATTAAACATCTATAAACATTAACATACGGGTTGAATTGATGAAATCGTTTTACACACGTGCGAACGCGTAAGTATAAAACTATTATTGTACATTGTGTACGCTTTCTGTGTACGTAAAATGTACGTACGAATATGAATCGGTTAAAATGATCGCAAGAGTGAAGACTTTATCTGTAACTACTGGTACGCGTGTATTCCCAAGAAATACCCATATAAACGTATACATATACTCGCACACGCACTTACAAACACACACACACACACACACACACACACACACACACATATATATATATATAATTTGCGGTCGTTAGGGGTAATACGGCGTACGCGTGCACACATGTGTTGTACATAATTTATCTGTATATTACATATTCGCACCACACGCACACGCACTATTATTACAAATTAAGTAAGAACTGTTGATGATGATTCGATAGTTCAATATGCAATTTAATGCGTCTTACATCTTAATGGGTCCATTAAGTTTCTCTCGGGATTCGTATAACCTCGTAAAACTCGGTAAATCGAAAACTCGACATTTTTTTATGCACGTTCTTCTGAAAAGTATTATCAAATCGACAGTTCATCGCTACACCAACTTTGTATCGTATATAACATACTCGGTTTCAATCGAACAAATGGCCCCGTCAGGTTATTAGTTATTACTTTTTTAAACGGTTACAGGTAACGTCCGGGGTTGGCGGTCGAGAACGAGCGGTGTGTATATGTATATTCGTGTTCAGTGGTCCCTCTCGAAACCGCGCCTCGATGGTTCGACGGGCGTTTTACTCGAAAGCACATGGCCTGTGGCACGCGTGTACAATAATAATGCACGCACAGGGACGGCGGAAGCGGCGGCGTCATCGGTGTTTTAATGTGAATACAACCGCGAAGGGATTACGTTTACACGCGCGCGTGAATACGACCCCTGCGGCTTGGCCGTATTATGTATACGTATATATTTTGTATCGTCGTTCGTTTACACGTCGCGACCCTCCGACGACGACGACGACGACGACGACGACGACGACATTATAATATAGTCAAAACGAGAGGACGACGAGGGAGCTGGAACACCCTCCGCGCGCGGGGACCGTGTACCGTGTATCGCGAGCACAGGGAATGAGAAGCGTTCGTGTTTATTAGTGGCGACAGATCGTCTACATATACATATATAATATATATAAATGTACGTATGTATAAAGTCGGCAGGCACAGCTTTTTGTATTCATTCTATGCATATTATACGTTCACGCTGCAAAGGGTCCGTGCACGGTGAGAGGGATTTTAATAATAGCCCCGGCTAATTCGGCGACGGCGGTGAACGACGGACCCTATATTGCCCATTTGTTTGCTAATCCACCAGACCGTCGTCGCCGACTACGACAGTGTCGTCGTTGTTGTACTACCGTTACACGCGTAAACCGCGTCCATACTTTCTCTTCCATAGCACTCGTCACACCCTTAATGCGTAGGGTTTATCTAGGGGTGATCGCTTTTCCATGGCCCTTGATGACCGTTGAACGGGTGTATGTGTGTGTGTGTGTGTGTGTGTGTGTGTGTGAATTTTACTTATACATACATGCACGAACGCGTATACATACATATAAATATATATTGTATATTTGTCGATAACGCACTTTTCTCGTGTGAAAAAATCACAAGTCAGTAAATACGAGTGTTGCGACCTCAAAACGAGATCAATTGAAATCCTTTATATAATGTTACAGCCGTAATCTGAATTTATAATTCATGTTGGCTCGCGCGTACTAATAATACCGATTACGAACCGTTGATCTTGGGAGAACAAACTTTTATTCTAGTCTCTCATCATTCGACGCTTTCGTGCATTTTTTTTCTATGAAAAGTCTTTAGTTCCAATGGTATTGTTTCAAATATATTATATACCTAGACCATAATTTTTGGTATAGATACCTCGGTCTGAATGTAAATTATGTGTAGCTACTACTTAGTGTTTCTCCTCCAAATCTAGTTATGTTATGTTTCGTTCTACTCATCATATACTAAGTAGTAGTATATTTTCGTAAGCATGCCTTTACTTTTAAAAACGCTCTTATGATTGTTACGTATGCGTATAGGCAGGAGTAATTTACTAATTAAGGTACAAACATGAACAGATAAGATTACATTTCGGCACCTCTTGGTGGATTTACCTTTATGGATTTACCAATAAGACATTAAATTTTATTCGATAGAATATTGTGAAAAAAATATATTTTTATTGTATGACAGTATGTGTATCATTAACAATTAGTTTATATTAAATTACACAAGTACAATATACTTGTAGTTTTTATACTAGATATACTTACATGAAACTATTATGTAGTAGTTGATTTACTATTCAAAGAATGTATGAAGAATGGATGTTTTTAATAATAATAATTATTATTATTTGAATTCATATTGTTATTTAATTTAGTTTAACCCATTCGTTGTGCAAGTTAGAATCACAAAAAAATATTAATTTATGGATACATAATATTATTATGGAATGTTATTTATTTATGGCATTTACTGGATGGTATATACATTTGCATAAAATAAGTATCTGATGTGGAAAATTTGGACCTTGATACAAGTTATATATACATGTATATACCTCAGACTTCATAAACCAAGAAGACTTCTCAAATCAAAAATATCTCTAAGATATAAATTATTTAATCAAATAACATTTCCACTATATCGTGTGTTACTCAACATAAACATCATACAAGTTTACTAATCAATAAACCTGCAGCTTCTCACTAATGATTTCTGGAATATAAGTAAGCAATCAGAAACTCAATATTCTAATGATCAAGCACCTTACATTCATTCTTATCATTATAATAAATTCAATAAAAAAAATCCTTTAATCACTCAAACTCAAATTCTCTCATTTCCAAATTTTCTTCCTGTATATTATCTGCAACCCTAAAAATTGTCTCAAATATAGGGAGCCACGTGACCTTCTAAATAAGACTTAAGGTGATTATAGCTAAAATTATTTTTATGAGTTCATGATTGGAAGTGGGGTCAAGGGACGCTCCTTTTCTACATGCTGTCATATCTGGTTTATAGATTGTTATCGCATTTGCTTATTTCATTATTATACTGAATTATTTTACTTAATAATATATCTTTATATATATATATATATATATATATATATATATATATATATAATGAAATGTAATAATTTTTATTCGTTTTACTTTGAATACAAATATAATATAATGGCGACCCTCATCAAAGTATCAATAAGCCATAAACAATTAGTTTTATAACATTGCCGTGTAAAATACTATAGGTTTGTATATTTGAATGAAGTGCTTTACAATACCTCTTCATTTCGGGCCACGTATTTTGAAGAGGTGTAAGTGTTTAATGTAAACATAATTATATGTGTATATGGATTATAATTATACATGCGTATCAAAACCTCTTCACGATTATAAAAAAAAAAAAAATAATGGAAAATCGACAAAAACAAATTATGTAACGCTAACGATAGAAAATGCGTATTAAACATACCAACAACAGGTATATATGATGTGATTATTGAACCATCGGTCTTTTAATTTAATCACGAGTGGTATTTATATATATATATATATATATATAGTCAGTGCTTGACATGGAGGGGGACGTAAGGCGACTGAGTACCCCAACTATATTATCAGGTAACCTAGCATATACCTATTATTTTTTAAAAAAAAGACCCATAAAACGGAACTTTATTTAAGTTTAGTTTTTACTAATATTTTTATAAAAAATAAACTATTTACAAATGTATACCTAAGAAAGTATTAATATTGATATAATGGTACATGATAAATGATAATAATCAAACATCAACATCGACAATTTTTGTTGACGTACACCATCACGTATCTATTGCAACTCGTATTACATTGAACGCTTATAGTTTATTATTTTTTTTTTTTGTTATAATTCGAATTTCGGGTTAATTTAGCCTCTTTAGATAAAAACCATACATCAGTAACTTGGTGAAAGGGTTTTTATGACGCCCAGGTGTCATGGTGAAAATGTTATGGATGGGTTGAATTTAGATGTGCAAAGATTGATTTTGGATAATTACGTATACAGCAAATTTTCAAGTTTGAACTTATCACCAACACGAAACACAAATGCAGTGGAGTGCGTGGTAATTGATAAGAATATAACACGACAATAAGATCAACACTTTTTATTTTTAGTTAATTATAAAGTAGAAAGGGGAAAAGCCTCTTAAAATTTGCTAATCTTAAGTTAGAATTGATAAAATATAAGTAGTTAGGTACTTCAATCTTTAATAGTTTTTAGTCTTCCTCAATTTATGTTTTTCAAAGCTTCATGGATAGTGTGTTAGAGAAAGAAATAAGTGGATAGATACTGAAATATTTGTTGTGCATTATGTTTTATAGATATTCACCATGCCACTGTACACTATATTTACATACTGTGGTTATGGTTTAAACTTTGAAAGCGATTATAACAAATTATGAAATATTCGTTTGTTTGTGGTAACATGTTTAAAGGTGTCATAAAAGGGTGAACCAGTGACGTCCCTAAACCTTTTTATGTGGGAGGAGCAAACTTTAAACATATATTCACAATTATATAATTTCTTAGTAAGATATTGAAAAAAAAAAAAAAAACAAAAATTTGAAGAAAAAAAAGGTCATGGGGGTAACTGTCCGATTTGCTCCCCCCCACCAGTGGGTGAACACTGGGGTGAACACGGTTATTTTTAGTTTTTAATTAGGTAGGGACGCAGACTTTATATGTGTCATCAGAGTACCTCTATTTTTTTTTCTAAATCACGCACTGTATATAGTGTAAGAAAGAAAAATTAAAGTGTTAAATATTATAATTCGGGCTCAAAGCGGCTGTATAATATGTATATAATATTTTTATTCTAAGTCGTATATCTGAAATATTCATACAGTACTGATTTATATTGCAGTATATAATCCGTGTGTGTGTGCAAGTTAATCACTTAAACGTTGTTTACAACTATTAATTATAAGGTTATAGTGTTTCGTCATTAAACGTTTAACTAAAAAAAATCGTTATTACAGCAACATAATTTGTCTGTACGTTGAAAGTTCTTAAACAGCTGCAATCGGTATTCGTTTAGTACACCTGTCTTTGCGGGTAAATACACATTACCTATAGATAGTTTAGGCAGTATCAAAAACGACTACACGTTGCAATATTACCATGGCCGTCAAGTAAGTCATTGTAATATGTTAATAAAAATACCGAGTATGAAAACTGGCTGTGAAACAGGTACGAGGTAGAAATTACTTATTTACCGATATAACATATTATCCAAGTACTTTAGCAAATGATTATTATTATTTTATAATTACACTGCGGAACGAAATTTACGCATTTGTTCGCAATAATATTGTTCTAAGTGGAATACGTTTATCATAAATTAAAAATAATAAAACAACACTATAATATCAACTTGTCCGTGTTTACGGAACATTTAATCATGGCCGGATTTTTTTTTTTTTTGTCGGAGTGGAAAATATGTCAACATCTCAACCCTACTTGTAAAGTCAGGAAGCCCCTTGTCATGTAGTTCACGTTAAAGGGAGGGTGGTTCATTGCCAGGTGTATACACATACCCGAACGTTTGAATAACACTGCGAGTACAACATATTTTGTAGTGTAAATTATATACCACTACGTCAGGCGAGTATGGGATATGTATTATAAGTACCTACTCTATACGTGTACCGTCGTCGTGGTCGTCATCGTGTACGACGAGTTTACACTACAAAATGTCGCTGTCAGTTCGTTTATTATAATAATATAATTATTATAATAATGTATAGTTGATGAATTTAATTCCAAAATGAACGGTTTGCCGTTCGATCGATCGCGGTAATTAAATACAACGTATTCGTGTAGTTGCGCGAGTACTCTATCGTATTTCCAGATCATATTAATTATTAATATTATTATAACAAATTCGTTTTTTTAATTTTTCACTTAGATACGTCTATTAATACACTTTTTTTCATACAAAATCGGTTTACATATCATTAAACGTAAAATTATTTTTACATCAATGGTAGAAAAAAAAACAATTGTTCGTGATATTGAACCAATAATTATATATTTTTTACTCTTTTTACAGATAAATATAATATGGCAAGACGGTTTGTAACACGAGGAAAGCACTTGAGTATTATTGTTCATCCCAACATATATATTAACACACACACATATATATACTATATACATATTATGAGTTTATACGAAATTAAATGAAATACATATAACCGTGCATGAATAAAAATATGTTATGAAAGTACCCGAGATCGGATTGTTATTGAAACATTTGAATATATTGTCGTTTGCGAAGAGTATATATACTATACCAGAGGTGGCGAACCTTTTTTGGTTCAAGTGCCAAATTTTTCTTTTTTAGGTTATAAAAATCGTTCAGGTAACCACAGAAAATTATATTTTCTAAGAATAAAAATAAAATTACAGATTTATTATATTATTTTTATTTAATTTTAGTCATTCTTAGTGAAATACAAGCAGCAATTGTTTCATCGGTAAAAATATTTCTTTCCTTCGATTTAATTAAAATTGTTATGGTGAATAAGCTTTCACAAACATAAGTTAACGAAAAATATGAAAACATAAGGAATAAATATTATCATTTTTAAAACATAGGTACCTATATAATTTGTTTCTTTGAATTTCTTATACCCAACATTTTATAAATAGTATAATTATTTTTTTGTCTACAATTTTTAATAATTTCAATTTTTTACGTGTGTCATTAAAATATGGTCAACGTGCCATCTTTGGCACGCGTGCCATAGATTCGCTACCCCTGTACTATACTATAGTATAGCTCATATACATCAAAACCGAATTCTTAATTGTAAATGATAGCAGTGCATTTGATATTTTATATATATTTCAATAAAGCAGCCCTGCAATAATTATCAGAAGAAAATGTTAGACACTAGAATGCTTACGGAAACATTTAATCTGTAGGTGACGTGTTTACATGTTTCAAGTATATGCATTTCTTATCGTACAGTCTGTTGACAAAAAAAATTAGCTTACGTTTTAAAAATATGATTTTGAATAATACGTTTAACACTTTTACATCTCGTTTAGCTGCGATCTGAATTTTTGTTTTTTTTAGTTAATTAAGATTCTGTTCATTGTTCATTATAAACAATATTATGATAATGAAACGATCACGAAGATTTTTCTTGAACTTGTAGAAATTCATTGAACAGTTATGGAGGTTTAGGATAGCCACGTGTTAATGTTGTAAACAGAGGTCGTTTGTAACTAGGAATAGTGGCTGTACCAGTGTACCTACATATGACTCAATAAACATATTTAATATGTAGGTGTGGATTATTACTTTACAATTTGATTGTGGAATTTTATTCTTCAGAAATGACTGTCATAATTCGCGAAAAATTATCTGTCTTACTAAATCTTGTCTAAATCTCTATCGTTTTAAAAAAACGATAAAAACATTAGTTTGATAATAAACTGATATTTATAAATATAACATTAAATTAAATGATAGATCTGGGTTATACATTTCTTATATTTCAAGCTATAAAAAATATGTTTACCTGGTTTATATTTAATGAAATACAAACGCTTATTATAAATTAACATTATTTCCAAGATATTTTTTCAAATTTCGTTATAATTAGAACAAGTTATAATTATTGAATTAATATCGAAGATAACTCTTTTAAAATATCTTCTGCGATAAATTTGAGGTTTTAAAGAAATTTAATTATGGCTTATGAGAATATTTTTATAATTGAAACTGCTTTAAAGTTTGATTAACGTAGTTTAATTAAAACTATTTATTTAATGGGTCTATTTCTTAATACCAGCAATTTTTAAGTTTTGATTTGTATCAAAAATATACGAACATATTGTAATATGAAGTAATACATCTTAAGTCTACTTATTATAATAATAAATAAAGGATGGAAGACTTCTATTAACAACATTAGTAACTTTAGTTCGGACGACAGTTGCATGCTTAGTAACAAGTAAAGGTTTGCTTAGTTATACATACATGAAACAAAAAGTAACCCATATTTAAGTAATTTATCATAGCATAATATATTAAATTACATGTATATTATAAGTAAATAGAATATGATAAATTACATTTATAAATACGTCAATACAAAGAAGTGATAAATATAAATCATGACATTGTTATTGGTGTGTTTACTGACAATGAAATCATTTTATTTTAAAAAAAGTAAATTATTATTACAAATTCGTTGATAAAGTTTTAAATAAATATTTGAAATATTCAATGGAGTTAAACAAAATGTGTTGGAGATGCGTCATATATAAAAACAAAATAAATAAAACTATTTGTTCTTTGTGTAATTAATGATTTAAAAACTACAGTTATTTTATCTATTGTATGATTTTTTTTTTAAGCAATTTAAAGAAATGATTATTTCATTAAAACTATTTGACACTTTAAATGTAATTCCAGTTGAATTATAAAAGTAAACAAGAGATAATGTTATGTAATGTTCACGGGAATTTTGATTATTGTTATTATTTATCAGTGGTTTTGATATTTTAATGAACTAATTTAAATTTTGTATCATTTACTATATTCAGAGTAATTAATTTATAGCAAAAAGCTTATTTTCCTCGTTAATTTATTTGTTTTTAAAAAAATAATTTAAAGTTATAATCGTGCTATACAATGGAGTAAATAAACTATTTTTACAATATTTATTATAATGATGTTATTTTATTTTTCTGGCCACATGTATCCTTAATTTTACGTTATCGACAAGCAAAAATCCTCCAAAAATGACCATGTTAGAACTGGTATATGGAATACGGAATCAGTAGTCAATTATTTATGAGTATTTTAATTTGTTGATGAGTTAAGTAGTGCACCAACAAATTGTGTCGCACATCCTCTGTTTTTCAAATCCGCTTGTACAACCTTTAAATACTTATTTAAATAAAATAGCAACTACGTGGTTTGATTTTATTATTACCGTAACAATTTTTTTTTTTTTTGTGTGTATGTTTGATTTCAAATCATATTAAGCTCTTTATACGACTATACAGATAAAATGAGTAAATAATGCTAACTTATATATATATTTATTTATTTTCTAAATTTTATGTTTTATGGTGTTTATTTTGCATAACATTAGTGAAATTCACTTTAATATGAATTTATTATTTTATGTCTTATGCAATTGTATTTATGAACAATAGTTTCTAAATACTTTTTAAAATACAACAAACCGTTTCACGTATATGCTTTTCACGAGTTTCATAGTAACTAACTAAATTATTTTATGGGCTAAACGCGACATGCTTAAATAAATGTAGCAAAACATATTTGTTGTATTATATACTCATGAATGATTAATGATATTGTATACAATGGTTGGTTGTACATGCAACAATAAAATACTTTTCACGATTCAAAATTATTGTTGGTTACAGGGGGATGCTATAAACTATGGCAATTAACATTTTACGGTATAAAATAGGTATCATACATAAATACGTGTTTATACATAACAAATATAACATTATAGTTATAACACGTAAAATACATGTTATTGCATCTTTTTTCGATAATGGATTTGTAAATAACGTGTTTATTTATTTTGTGATTTTGTTTTAATTATTCATAGTAGGTATACGTATAGAATTATACGTAATATATACAAATAAAATTACCGAGTCGAGTTGATTAGCAATATAATAGCATTTTCGAGCATGTCAAAAACAATGGCTATTCATGCATGATGGTTGAATAAATGCACACTTCGAGCAGCTCGGTGTTTCCTTATCGATCATTAACATCGGCTTAAGAATATGGACGGAGGCTGAAAACTGAATTAAATAATCAATTTACGAACGATTGTATTGAAAACGCAATGTTTTGGATAATTCAAAATCCGCAAAGTACAGGACGTTTTGTTTCAATAAGAGTTTTAGAACAATAAACGATACTTACAAAATTAGGAAAGCATTATCATAAGGGGCTTATTACGGTTTCCGGTTATTATTTTTGTTTTTAATTGTAACTTCGTCATTACGGCGGTCGTTTACTGATTATACATTTAAATGATCCGTGTAAAACGTTAAAAAATGGCTTCAAAAACAAAAGTTTAAAACAACTCACCACAAACTGTGAACATAGTTAAGTACATAAAAGCGCATATATTTACGTACCTATACCTTACGTGTTTAATTTTAGTTTTTAACGTGGGTTCTCGTAAGTTTAATAACACGGTTGAGATGGAAAAAAAAATACGTACTATTGAAATAATTGACCGATTTGACTATATTTGTTTGTCATTACACATTGTTACACGTATGACAAGACACCATGTTTTCCAACTTTGTTATGTATTGAATGTACTTTGTAAAAACAGTGATCCGGTGTTCTGATAATGTTATAATAAATTAAGCACGACATAATCGGTACTATAGCGTATTAGCGTAAACATAAGCTGTCAACGTTTGATTTATCCGATTGATAATATTGTGATCTTTATGTTTATGCATGCATGTGTTTATCACCAGTGCCGTCTTTAACGGGCAAACTACTTAGACAATTACCTAGAATCTCACATTTGAAATTAAGTGGAGGCCCCAAAATTTGTCAAGTTAGAAGAGATAGATATATTTAGGTGTAAAGAAATTGTACTGCTTTTGTCTAGAATAGTGATTTTCATTATTTTCTCATTCGTATCACCTTTAGCCACTAGAATCAAACACCCACGTCACCCTAATATCAAAATAATAAATAATCTTAATTGTGTATTTTAGAATAATTCTTGAAATAACAAAAAAAAAAATATGTTAGACAAAATAATAATAAGTATACCTACAATTTATTGAGTTGCAGGGTTCAATAAACATTGACATTTTAAAGTTTAAATTTGCAAATTAAAAAAAAAAAAGAGAAAAAATATTAATGATTTATATAAAAACTGATGAGAAATTGGGCCCTAGTGATTTTTACAAAGTTGAGGAAGTCGAGAAAAGTGGAAAAACCGAGATCATATTGTCTTTAAGAGTTGTAGAGCTATAATATACTATAATAATACTACATATCTAGCGACTGCAAAATAACTGACTAACGATCCTGGTTAAGTCAATAATATAATCGATAATGCAGCGATTTCACATTAATAATAATACTGTACGTGTTTATCGGACCTATATAATAAATATAAATAATATAATTTTATTAAAATTAATTGTTTTCTTATATTTTTCCTTTTCTAGTGGATATTTCGTATCACCCCTACACTGCGTCCATGTCACGCTGGTTGAGAACCACTGGCCTAGAGCTTTGCAAAATCTTGCAACGGCACTGTTTATAACATTAATGTATCATCTGGAAACAATGTTTAAAACTAGGTTAAATATATTAATATAACTGGTGAGCGAATTATTACGAAACATTAATTTCATTTAAAAAAAGCATGGTTTGCAATCTTCGCATACCATTATAGATTACCATTTAATACCAAGAAAGCACCAAGATTCCCCTACAGTACTGTATCATAATTTCATTACTTTTTCACGACAAACTTTAATATACAATACATTACCTATGATAAAATAAAACTATTACAGTTTTGAATTAGATTTTAACATTTCTATCAGGTTATATGTATGTCCCTTGGTACTTAAACAGCAACTTTTTTATTTCACGTTAGAATCAAATGTTCATGAAATATTCGACAAATAAATATTTAGTTGCATGTTGGTAAAATGCGTGGATTCATCAGTAAATCAAACGTATTGTCACTGCCGACGCAATTTGTAATTTTATAGTAGCTATTCCAAAAAGTTGTTCGTATGATTTATCGTTTATAGTTATGAAGTAAAGAGTATGGTTTTATTTTAATTGTTGTTTTAAATTTATTGCTCCGTCTAACTTAAATTTCACTGATTCATTTGTCATGTTAACGACAGTAAGTAATTGCATTTTTTTTTTGTCAATTTACTTTCAATGTGTTATTAATTAGTAGGTATATGTTTTGATTTTTAATTGTACTATGTAAATTATTCGATTAATTAAAATGCCGTGTATTTGTGACCAGTTGTTGATTTATTAAAACAAGAACTGTTTTAATTTATTGGGTTTAATATTACTGACTAAAATAGGTATTTTATTTTATGCAGTAACACATTTTAATACATAATTATTTTCTGTATGTAGTGCTAGGATTTAAAATTTAATTTGGGTTTCAAATAAACGCTTATCAAGTGTGTATACATGTGCGCGCAGGTATTTGAGTGTGTGTTTGTGTGATGAATCTTTAAATATCGAATAACGGATCCATGAATAATCCATAAAATATTTAAAATTCTAGTGTAACTCAGCCTTAGATCAGTGATTGTCATCTTGAGTGTACTTGTAAATATTATTAGTATTGTACTAAGACTGAAATAAATACGAGCATAAAAGTTTCTGCACTAGTTTCGTTTTCCACGGGTAAAAAAAAAAATACTTATTCGGAGAATTTTATGCGCAGTATTTTATTAAGAAATAATAAATATAAATTCCTTATTTTATTTGAATTATTATGCGTTCTTGTTGTTTGTCTTGTACGAAAAATGTTCACAAATATTTTCCATTCCTACGTTATTGTTCGAAAGCCGAATGATTTTTTTGTCGAATTCTACATGACTAATAAAATATTATGTACGTATGGATATAATAAAAAACTCATACTTGTCATATTTATTTTATAAGCGTTAAATGTGTATCTGCATAAAACCGAAAAAATTGAAAACAATTATTTCACTTTATATTAAGGTTACTCTATTATATACAATATTTTAATTGTTTTATCACATTAATTAGTAACTACATAATAAAAATGTTCCTGTTTAATAAACGCATTTATTTTTTATTTTCTATGCAAGCTACTCAAGTTACACTTCAGAATGTTTAATAATTATCGGTATTTTACTCAAATACTATCGTTAAAAAAAAAAAAAAAAAAGAGTTTTCGGTAAGTATATAGAATATATCGTATAAGTAAATTGAAGTACTTAATTACATTATCTCTTGCACGAGATCAATGTTGATAATAATACTATAATGTTCGCTTATGTTACCGACACACTCGTATGTATATGTGTTCTTTTATGCTATAAACTCATAACTATTTTATCTCGGATACAAGATCAGAATACAATAATATCGGTCATAACATTATATTATACCTATTACGCGTGGCGAATGAGACCACCCGGTCGTGTTATAACTTCAAGCTTCGGGTCGGCATATTGGTACCCATTAGTGAAGCCGCAAACCATATTCATTAAAATGTTTATTGTTTATTACATTGTTATACAAATGTTTATCCATGGACACATAAATAAGTATTAACATTTACTCACAAAATTTATTTTCGGTCCAAATTTGTTAAAAAACTTATAAATAGAAAAATATGAACACATTTAAACTTTTAATCGAACAAATAATAATAGCGAAAACATTGGATGTGGAAAAAAATAATCAGAGTAAATGAAATAAATACGTCGCTTCATTTTAGTAAAACTAATATTTTATTTAAATATGATAAAAGATTAAAAAATCGCATCGAGCATAATGCATAATATGTACAACTAATATATATTTGTTCAATAAGTAAAAAATAATATATAGTTTTTTTTTTTTTGCAGATGGTCGACTTAAAACATTATTTATGCAAGGGTAATATAGTATTTCAAACGATCCTTTTTTTCTTTTTCACTCTCTCAGGGGAATGTGCATGCCCTTTTTTCCGTAGCGTGACACAACGACGGGATGTTCTAAATAATATTCGCACAGACATTAATGTATGTAAATATAATAAATGCACACACACACAAATTTACATGTTTAAATATATTTATAATAAATCGATCCAAAAAAATGTTATTATATTTAAATAGCTTTGGGATTTGGACAGCATTGGGGTAAATTATTTCCACAGTAACTCACCCCACGCACAAAAAAAACCTTTATTGCATAAAAACAAAGTTCCTTACGTACCAAGGTGTATCACTACGGATCGATGATTATATTTAAATATATATATAATATTATCTATACAGTTTTATAATCCTCAAATTACTGATCACCTCTCACCGCGACATCTGCCGTCGCGGTAGGAATTACTTTGTAAGGGTTCAGTATGCACTTGGGATCCATGGTGTTTTTTAATCTCCTCATCAGGTCGATGGCCTGGACGCTCTTCGTGTACTTTAGATAATGCGTTTTCGCCGAACCGATCCCATGCTCGGCACTTACGCTCCCGCCGCACTTGGACGTCCACCCGTACACGAAAGGTTCGATTAACTGGGTCAATTCCTCGTCGCATCTGGATGTCACTATGTTTAGATGCAAATTGCTGTCTCCTGAAACTCATAATATTGCCACTAATTTATAACATTATATTGTAACTCATCGCGGTTGTAGACGGTGTTGATGAAAAGTTGAGAATATTATAATCCACCTGCTAACCATTATACAGAGCGATGTCTCGGGGGCGTTAAATAAAACAGGCGTGAGCAAAATGGACGATAATAAGTTTTCAGGTGTTCGGACGAGAAAAATATTTTCTGTATTCTTACGGCTGTGGGCTTAATATTTTTTTCTCGTAGGGTTTGAATTATAGGTGTACACACGTAGAATTAGATACTAAAAGATCTGCAGGCATGTACAGGTGTTTTTTTAAAGATATTTTGCACGTTATACGAATTAATATTATTTTTTATTATCCTTTTATACAACATCGAAACAAGTAGTATAAAGTATTATTCATCCTGCAACCTTATGGTCTTTATACGGGTGTGGGGCGTTTAAATTTGAAAGCTCACGTAAACTTCGAACTGTTATGTAGGGGTTTGGAATCGCTGCTTTAAGATCCAAATCAAATATATGACTAACCTAGTTTAAGTACAGTTTATACGCAAATGTTGGTTTATCATCCGCATGCGGTATCGTTTGTTCACCGAAAATTGGATATAAAACCATGACACTATCGTACCACAACGCCATCGTTAATTTTTCGTGGCCGAATACAACTGTTATTAAGTCGGCTGATTTTTTCAACGATATTAATAAAGATTGTGCATGAAAAATAAACGGTCATTGTACGGTTTTCAGCGAATAATCGTTAATAGTGATTCTAAACTATAAAATTTATCAATATTATTTTAAATCGATTTAAAATAACTATTGTGAAAACCTTTATAACTCCTGATGATCAGCGTCAGTACTAGTGGATTAGTTTTAAAATAATTTATGAGTTTTAATTACGTTATTCGTTAGACATTTACGTTAAGGAAATCATTATTGGTTATTGATGTAATTATAATATTTGACTTGTATATAGTTGTACCATGTATTATTGTATTTTTATAATTAGTTTTTAAATCATAAACTCCTTTTTTTTTGATTTTTTTTTTTTTACAAAAATGATAGTTATTGTACATATTGTTTCAGCTAATTTAAATTTTGCGGACGTTACGGTATATTTGGATTTTAGTTATATCAGAATCCAAAATTATTTCTTCCATCGTGATCAACTACAGAATTATTGAAGAGCATAATATTAAAATCATTTGCAACTTAACCATGTCGTCCAGTTATAGGTTTTATGAAACGATTTTTTCATTGTTTCAATGCCATATTAACGCATCGAATTTTCACATTCTCCTAGTGCTTTTAAAATGTATTTTGCATGCTATAATTTTTCATTATCGAGGTTGTACATTTCATGAGTTAAATAAGATTTATTATCACATATTGTTTTTAATTTCTAATTCCACACTGTCGTATATTAAAATATAGTTTAAACTCAAAAAAAAAAAAATTGATATAACTACTAAAATTCCAAAATAAATTACGATAAATACCATATTTTAAGAATTAAGTTAACATCGAATTTACAAGGAAATAATGTTATTTTCTACATTAACATGTTCCACCGTAACGTGTACAAATATCGTTTAATGGAGTCGTTAATTCATATTATAATGCCAGCACGTAACGATGTACCTATATAATTACGAATAGTCAATAGTTAGTGGCGAGGGTGCTTCAAATCCCAATTTAAATGTGTGCCCAGAGTGTGTACATCCTATGAACGTATTATAATACGATTGATATAAGTTGATTTTGATTATATATATACATACACATACAATTATTAGTTCAAACGACGAAATTAATGTTTACTATTTTCGTTGTCAATGATCATGTTTAGTTGTATAATGTTAAAAGAAAAAATAAGTATGTTCAGTTAGGTATTCTGTAGGTAAAAAAATATAGTTTTTTATAGTTTTCAGGGTTTCACGAATATTGAGATACAAAAACAAATAAACATAGTATTTCAAACTACTGGAGTTTAATATATAAAATAAGTAGGTACAAATAGTTTTAATTTGTAAATATAATCTGTTTGTATGACATATGTTTTCAAATTATATTTGAAAGGAATTCCATTGGTTAAATCAAGTAATTACCATAAAAAAAATGAATAGAAAACGGAAAAGTTATTTGTAAGTTAATATATAATGTTGAACTTACCTATGTGACCGAATCCACTAACAATTTTGCAATCCGCTACGTCCTTAAGTTTCTCTCTGGTCAGTTCAACAATTTCGTAGAATTGTTTTAAAGGTATTGATAAATCAAAAGTATATACATAACCCAATTTTAATAACGCATCAATACCTGATTCTCGGATCTTCCATATTTTCTGTGAAATAAAAAAATCCTTAGTCTTAGCAAGAGATTCAAAAAAATGCCCGTTGAATGAATATTGTGTTTATAATTAGATTAAATAAACCAAAACTTTAACTAGTATTAATAAACTATAAAACTGTACAGTATATATTACATAATGGTAATACAATGGAGGAATTTTATGCTCACGAGAAGATCGTTGTAGTTTTATACAGCTCGCATGATTGAAAATAAAAGTCATTATACAATAGTTTTATGAAATATTAATTATTTGCGAATAATGGATGTTAATAATTTTTAAATATTGAACAAATTATCGATTTCTCCGACAGACATGAGGTCTCTATAGTTTTTGCATTTTTAGAAATTATAATGAAAATTATAGTAAACCTTGGGTTAGCGTTGACTAGAGTACGATATCTAAGCGAAATATATGTCTATTAAATCACTTTCAAATTGAGAAAATAAGAGATATTACAACATGTAAGTGCCGCACAAAAAACAGAATATTGTTTGAGCATAAAAACAATAACGTGATCATCAACCGGTGCTTATGGTCATTTATAGCAACGTTCATGGCGAAGGGGCATTCAAATAAAACGTTAGTGGAACCGAACATAAATTTGAGGGTGTTAATTTAGCATTCCTTTAAGTACCGGCCAAATCACACCTGTGCAACGAGGTAATTAGATCACATGATATTCGAGATTGATTTCTACGTAAAATTAATTTTAGTCCAATAAGCTACTGTATCTCTCACGGAGTCTAAAATGGTCAGAAATTGAAATGTGTAATTGCAATCGAAGGCACTTACATTAATGTTCGACGTTTGATCGGACGTCGTAGCATCGGCGATCACCGAGTCATCGAGGGCTTTTTCCAAAACATTTTCCATATGTTGGCCAACATTAGGTCGGCTTGAAGCAAGTTCGATGAGTACGTAGAACTGATATGTATTGGCGATTGGACATTGGAGCTGGAGGTTTTTCTCTACGCACGTAACGGTCACGTTGTCCATGAGTTCAAACGACGAAAGGGTTTCCCCGAACTCGGCCCGAGCAATTGAGAACAATTGTAGTACTTTATCGTAACTATCCAACCCTATTGAAGAAGTAGAAAAAATACCGTGAGATTAAAATCAAACCAAAAAAATTACAATGGTTCATCCACTGTGTTCCTTACGGGTTTGATAAACATTTGTGATAATATAGACGATAAAATGTTAAATCCTGAAACGGTCCCTGCAATAAAGTACAATTTGGTACATTTTACAGCATTCGTAATGCATTGCATGTCGTTATCGTACCGTACCGACGAAAAATGCGTATACGCTTATAGAACCACGTTTATAAACAATAAGTCATCAAAACGAAAAACAATGTCGACCCATATTCAAACGTTTACCGAACAGTTTTTATCGCCCAAAATGATAATTATTTGTCTGCGTTAGCTACACCCAATATCCAAGGAATTAAGTCTAAAAAGTATTTTCTATAAACGGATATACTCGTAGTTTCAAAATAATATAATTTACTTTTGTATCATAGATATGCTTTATTTATTTTTTTAAAATAACTTAACCATATATCTAGTAAATCTATGTCCAAAGAATTGGCCATGGCATAGAACCATCTTTATAAATTATTATTTTAAGTATTACACTACAGTTAACATTTAAACACAGTTAAAGCGATTAACAATTCTTTATCTGGCTGTGGATTTTACACCTCAAAAAATTATATTTACCCCTTGTGAGGAGGGTTACTACCCCCAGGCAGGGAACCGCTCAGTTATCGTAATAATTATTACGAGTACAATGACAGTAATTTGAATCCGTAAGATAATAAAAATGGTTTGTGAATTAACTTGACTTTTTTTTGGTACAAATTGGTTCTAGTTTATTTTACTTTCCAACAATCTTTAAAATAATTCGTAATGTATGATATAATATGACATAATTTTAGTCAAATATGTCATCAAAATGGTAAAACGTAAATACTAGGATTCTTTATTATTCTTTATTAATTAGATAATGTATTCATATTTAAAATTTAAAAATTATTCAAAATATCCCATGATAAAATAATATAAACAATTATACCGAAGTAAGATGGTATTATTTAAATTGCGTAAAATATTAAAAAGTTTTCGTAATTCTGCAGTTATACTTTTTAGAGCAGTGATTTAAATATAAAAATAATCAAACAATAATTGGGTGTTATTCTTTACGGTAAAGTAAACATTTTAAGTTATAAATATTCAAATCATTCTTATCTATTCATTACTATAATCAGCTGATCTTCGCATGTAGTTAATACAACTTATATTAATAAATATCGAGAAATATTTGGTGAAAATGAATTCATCACTTTAAATGCACATAAGCAGAGTAGCTATATTTGAAATTATAAAAATACTTTGTTAACATTTGTCTGACTGATTGTTTAGAATTTGACCAATATATATAAGAAATTACCAAATTGACTCTTAAGTAAGTTTTGGTTGCTATATAATTTATTTGAATTGATGTCTGCTTTATTTCAATTGCTGATTAATTTATATTGTAGTTTTTTCATTACATTTTAATAATGCATTACAGTAAGAAAAATAAAGCCACTCCATATTGATTTTGTGTCGGAATTTATTTTTTTTTAAAAAAATATACATTATACAAAGGCAAATTAATTAGTAAAAACTTTCTTTGATATTTCTTGTTCAATGAACACATGTTGAGCATATACATTTAAGTAAAAGTTGTAAAGTTCTAATCGTTAATAGTGATACATTGTTTCAATTTGTCAATTATAATTTAAGTGAAATAAATATAAATTAAACACTGCAAACTTATAATTATCAACCAATCAACTATCTTGATAAGGTAAAAGTAATCTACATTGTCATTTTTTAAACAAAATATAAAAATGGTTTTTTTTTTAGTTGTTGTTGTCTTAAATAAGTAATTATATAGCTGTTAGTTTAAGAAGAACATGTATGGTTGATATTTTTTTGGAATTTTGGATCTTGGAAATATGACAAGAGTTCCGTAATTTACTAAATGCAATTCAAATTTACAAGTGATGAATGTTTGAATATAACTTTAAGCTATATTATTTTATTTACAGTGTAGTTTATAATAGTTTTACAACAACTTTTTAATTATTAGATCATTTTTTTATGTCATTTTTATAGCTTTTTTTTTTAATTTAAAATTTAAATGGCTAAGAGTAAAAAAACATTTATATTGCTTGTCGAATCAATGTTTTACTTTTATTCTTTCTTTAAGTTGATTAAAATTTTAACTTAACATTGTTTACCAACAGGTAATATTTTTAAATTAAAAAAAAAAGAATAAATATTAAACATGTATTATTATATTTGTTTACCGATAAATGCTATATTTACATGCTTCGGGAGACGTGGACACAATATCGCTACTTTAGTGATAACACCCAAAGTTCCTTCCGAACCAATGAATAAATGTTTCAAATGATATCCAGTGTTGTCTTTCCTCATAGTATTTACACAGTCTAATATCGTACCATCTGCGGTTACCTACAATATTAAAAACAGTTATTATAGAAAATGAATGTTATTAATATTTTATTTGCTATAGGAATAAAATAAATTCATAACAATAATAATAATAAAAAAAAAAAAATAATTATAAGTAGGAGAAATAGTAATTAACAGCGTTGCAATAAGAACGATCATGTTAATACACAGTTATTATAGGCTGGACTTATTATTATAATAACGATTGAAATTGAAAGGATTATTTTTATGTAAGCGGTATCAATAATAAAATATTCGTGTTTTCGGTAAGTATAAATCACTTATTTACCCAATAGATATATAAATATTTCAAAATATTAGTCTAACCTAGGGTAACCATATTTATGAAAAATAAAACTGGAAAAATATGTTTTCTAAAAAAAAGAATACCTTTTTTTGAACTTCAATATTATATGCAATAAAAATAATTTTTAATTAGTTTAATATTTTAATAAAACATTTATTTGCATTCTTTTTTTTGCTGTGAGATTGAAAAAAATTCCTTAAATTATTCTATATTTTTATTGAGTTGATGTCAATTGTTCATAATTTTCTTCATCACATCCTTTGACATATTTTTTTGATGAACTGATTGCATTTAATAGTTTTAGTTGTGTTAACAAAAAATCATAAAAATCATTACAGGAATATTTTTCAAAATTATTTTTAAGAATTATTATTGCTTTGACAGTTAAATACTGTACGATAAAACGAATTTTTTCGTCCGTTCATAAAATATTTGTGATTGAAAATATTCTTTCTATTACTGCATTAGTTAATCTGCAAAGGTACAGTGAGCGTATATTTCCTTTTAGGCATTTAAAAAAAATCAATAAAAGTGATAACACTAATGACTCGCAACAATTTAAATAAAAAGAACTGATACACAGTGGCTATAACATAAGATCGTTGCAATGTACACACGTTACTGCACGACTATGTTCGATTTTTCGATTAATTTACCTAATATACCTATTATACCGAATATCGTTGATTATAAATAGTACTGTATATTGGTAAACTATTTGTATTTAATATCGATTTCGTTAGAAGTCTCGCACATGGGTTCGTAGTACATATATATATATATATATATATATATATATACACTATATGACATATCTTATTTATTTTTTTTTTTTTACTCTCAGTTTACAATTTTTATGGAAGTAACGGGATTAAAACGGGACCCTATTCTAAAAACGGGACAAAAAGCATCCCGTTCAAAGTTTGTCGGAACAACAGGACATAATGATAAAATAAGAGACAGTTCCGTTTTAAACGGGACGTATGGTCACCCTAGTCTAACCCATGATGTTTTACCGCAATAATTACAGTGAACGCATGTAACGTGCATAAGAATACGGTCGTCTAATTAAAAAATAAAATCGTCCGTAGACTGAACTAGCTCTGAATATTTTTAGTAAAAAAAGGAAGAAAAAAAAACACAAATAAATGGCTTTAATAAATAAAGAGGGTTGCCCTCGTGTATAATATATAGGTAGTTAAGCCCCAAGAGTTTCGGTGGATTACCGAGCGATAAAAAAAAAAAAGAAGAAAAAATAACATGAAACACTGATTTGATTAAAAAAGAAAAAAACGAAAGTGAGAGAGAGAGATGTAAAAGAAAAAAAAGAACCCGAACCCACTTAATTGAGCGTTGGGGCCGATTGCTAAATCACCGGCGACAGCAGCAGACGTACGCAATTATACAAGTGGGCCGGGGTAGGTTGTCTGGTGACCGACGGTGGCAGCGGCCTGTAGTGACGGTGGAAATCGTGTACGCTATGCGCATACCAATTCCGATTCCGGTGCCAACGAAAACACGCGTAATTAAGGAAAAGTTTTGGGCGCCAAAGCCGCGCGTTTTCCACCGATCAAACACATTTTTCCACCACCTCCGCGGGTCACCCGGTTTATCGGTGTTTTATTCGAAATCCGTTTTCGAAGGGACGGTAAACCCGTAGGAATACGTACACAGGTACAGTTTTTCCTACTAATTAATTATACCCCGATCGATTTCGATTTTAACTAGCCGGTGATAAAGTACCCTTTTTTTTATACATAAACCGTACGTGCACGAGTACATTATCATGGTTATATAGTATGCTTTTGACAGATATTTACAGGTCTGTTACTCCCGACTCATACACACACACACACGTACATGTTAAATTGTTTGATAAATATATATGTACATAATTGTACATTAAATAAGCCGTAACAATTTGATAAAGGACCATCATGTTGGAAAATTAATGTTGGTTTTGAATTGTTGAACTCTACGGGAGTTGTTGGAGGAAAAAAAGTGTGCGAGACGGTGATTTTTAATTCGATGACGTGAAGTATTAATGATCCTTTTAGTTTTCAAATGCTTCCATCGAGTGGATCGGGTCTAATACGGTACTGCCACTTTTGCGTTACGTGGCTCGAGACTTTGAGCTGGCGCAAGCGTACTGTAAGCTAATAATCGTGCATTAGGTAAGCTGAAACCTAGTTGAGTTGGTTCCTAGATAATTTTAGTTTATACCCAAGTTGGATCCTGGATTAATTTAAGCACCTATACTATCAGGGGTGTAATTTCGATGAAAAATCTAGAGTTAGTAGCTTCCATGAAATAATATTAGTTCAACAACTCCCAGATGATTTTCGGCAAGTATTGGATTAGTCATATGTTTTACTTCCTATTTTAACTGTCTTCGGACCGTTTACGATAAGTTTTTGACCACAAAAATTCATCATAGACAGTCCTGGGCACGTTGAAATGGAAAGGAAAATTTTAACGAGGAGTAATAGCTATCTGAAAATAATGCTGGATCCAACCAGTGTACTTGGGGAAGTCTAGACCCTAGACCCCCTTTCCTCGTAAACACGCCACTGCAGCACGCATGTTATAGCCCACGGGTATTTGCACAACTCCGCGTTGCGATGTATTTTATCGCCACGGTCCACGGTTGACTGTCGTAAACATTATAACCTGTGGCGCCGCTGCGCTCACCGCATATTCCAAACAGATTAAAAATAAATAAAAAAATATATTTGATCACAAACACACGCGCGCGCGTATTTTGATCCGAATATAATTTATGTTACACGTACAGGTACGCGCGGTAAAACGATTATTTATTATTATTATAAGACTAATCGACCATGAAAATGACCATGGCTGTGTGTTAACATGTATATTATACGTACAAAGTGCAAGCGATAAGTACTTGCAACACGAGTTTGCGTTAGACATTAAAAAAATTATAATAACAATAATAATATGTATTACATGGCGGTGCATATTGTAATGATACGATGTAAATCGATTATTGTTGTCATTATAACTATCGAATTACATAGTACACTTATGTTATAGGTATGGTTACGAAGTCGTGTAGTTAAATAATATCGTTAACAGCTAAAATTGTTGCATGTATTTCCGAGGTCCTCCGCGATCGTTTTGTTCACCTTCTGTGTCGGTCGATACATCGTGATATTATTAATTATTAATAAATAATTACTTAGTTTATCTTATAAGATTAGTTTATCTTATACGTATACGTACATATCAATCATGTATTTTATTTCGATAAAATATTACACTACAGCGATGCGAATTAATTTAATTTAATTTAAGAAGAATAAGTGAAATTATTTCTGATTTAGACCATAAGTGAATATCTACATCAAATTCCATTACCGTTTAGTATTATATAATTATTCACGAAGACATAAGAATAAAACACGCACATTGTGTTCTTTAAACTTTCTACGAGTGATACTTATAGTATAGAGTGATAACCTATGCGATATTATCTAATTTTATTGGGTATGCGTTTTCTCATTTTTCCAACTTCTTAGTTTCTCGGTTGGCTTTAAAATTTCAAAAAAAATCACATGTTGAATCTACAGGTAACTAACGGAATTACTGGATTTCGATGGACTTGAATAACTTTTGGGAGGCTCAATATTTCTGTTCATAGTCTCAGTGATTTTAATCGATTTTTTCAAATCAATTTCTCGAATGCAAACACCCACGCACGAGTAAGCTCATAATGAAATGTATTCTAGTTCTTCTTCTCAATTCTCGGTCATGTAGTCGTCGCGTAACGTTATATAGTCGTCACCGTGATCAACTTCCATCGTTTTACACACGGTGCCAAAGCAATACGTATTCACTGTATATTTTGCGGTGTATATGTGTGTTGTGTGCACTGTGCACGAGCCTCACAGGGTTTTCCAGTCGAGTGCACACACAAAACTCTCTCGGGGGTCACACGCGGTACATAATATATATGTATTACATTTTGTACACTACGATCTCGTCAATCGAATAAAACGAGATGGAAAGATGGGGGTGAGAGCAACGTGTATTCTACACACACACATACGCATTGGAGTATAGAACTTAACGAACCGTCGATCGATATGTATATATATATAGAAACGTATGTGTATAATATATATGTATTGTATTTGTTTACGTTTATAAGCTGCTCAAGTCCTCTCACCCGACTCTTATTCCATATGAGCGAGGAGGAAATTGCAACGGCGGCGATTTACTCAAGTGCGCGCGCGTGTATTTTTCCAATATTGACTTACGGCTTCCAGGCCCAGGACGCACCCCTGCAGCGTGCCGTACCGTATGACGCGTATGCCACCGGCGTTGGTCGACACGTTGCCGCCAATTTGACAACTACCCTTCGACCCTAAATCCAATGGCATCATGTACCCGTGACTCTCCACGTGGTTCATCAGCGACTCGAGCACGCAGCCCGCCTGGCACACCAACACTCCTGCGAAAAAATATGGAAATAATATAAGCTGCAAATGATACGATTTATGTTTACTACATATATTCAAATAGACTCTTATTTATCTTAGTTGTCGCTGTATATTGTTGTGTATCGGAGCATTTTGATAAATATATCATCATTGTTTACAGTCGTAATCAATATGGTTGAATGTAGTACTTAGGTATAGTTTTTTTTTTATTATTATTATTATCCTACTATTTATATACTGAAATAAACGCCAAATTAGGCTCACATTCAGAATAATATATACCTAGTTAACACAATAACGTATGCTAAAACAGCATAAAAAATAATAGCATTAGCTAGATACAGTCTAAATTTTAATAGTTTTAACAATTACTTAACCGATTAACTTTAATAATGAAGCGAGTCAAGGTCTGATTCATTTTCCAGTCTCAAACTCCTTCAAGGGGGTAATTATGTTCATAGTTATCATAATAATTGCGGTGGGTTTTGGTATAAAAACTAGGACTTTTTTTATTTTTATTTTTTATTATAGATACTAGTATTAAAAGCTCAAACTAAGATTTGTTTGTGAGTTTTAATATAGTTTTAATGTGTTCGTGTAATTATTGACGATCAGCATGAAGGTAATGCGCATATATAACGGATACATTTAAGTTACAACATTATTTTTTTTCATTATGTAAATTAGACGGTTTTGTGGTAGGCGTTCTTCGTCTATTTTGGCTTATATAAAGTTTTGTTTAAAATTAATTGTATATTTGTCAGGCTAGATAACATTGACATACCGTTGTCTACATATAAGAGGGCCATAAATTATGATCGCCAAAGGATATTTTTTAAAATGTATATTTTAAAACACATTAGAAAATAGCAATTTATTTGACGTATAACAATTGGTTCATTATTATTATTACTTTTTTAATATCTTCTGGTTAAAACAAATTGTACATTACATGTTTGGAGATGAAAAAAAACATGTATAGACAATTACCCGTATAGACGCGGCATGGCAAGTGCTTTTGGCGTTACTATGAAGTATAATATCTGGTCGAGTGTATAATCAAAAAAAGAGGTTTGAATTCAGTTAATTTTATTTTTTCCAACCATTTGCATACGAACAAAGCAGATAAGTATTTAATATAATTTACCTATCATTAGGTGAATTATTCTTACTGTAACCTCTATCTGTTTATTATTATAGATTCATATTTATTTTTATTAATCCTTTAAAATTATGTTGTTTAATCATTTAATGGTAATTTATTGATAAGTTTACCCTATTGTATTTATAAATACAATTATTCCTAACCAAACAGTTGGAACTATTAAAAGCTTTAAAAGTTCCTCGTAAACCTATACATGGCGCGTGTATTTGTTTGTAATTACTATAATATCGTAATACCCAGTGACGAAGGGACTATATTATTACACGCGTTTTACATACACTATACACCAAGTATCGTCTCTACCTAAGATATAACATACGTCGACCTTCGTGTTATGGCTACAAGAATTAAATGATCTTGATTTAAGAATTAAAAAAAGTTTTTAATTGAAATTTACAGCAAACAAGTTTTTAATCTTCATTAGTGTTATCAAATATCACCCATATTTCTTTGTGAATCATTTTTAAATTTTTTGCGAAAATAAAATCATGTCCGAAATGTTTGAATAGGATCATTGGTGTTGTAAACGTGTGTCATAGTCATAAACTACTAGTTAAAAAATTAATTTTCAAACGAAACAGTGATTGAAATAATACAACTATTACACACAAAGCAGCGTTTTACAAACACATATTAAGGTTGGATAATTTTGTTGAACCGTTGCTATTTATTGAAAACAAAACTAAGAGTAATTAATTATGTTTGAAAACCATAACGATAACATCGTGGTAGTTATGAACATGCAAAAATATAATTGATAACATGTTTTTCTTTTCATGTGGGGTCAATTTTTATGAAACAAATCAATTAGATCAGTGGCTCTTAATTAGTATGAAGCCACGGACCGTTAGTTATAACTTAAATTGATCCGGGAACCTCTTTTTTTGTAAATACTTACTATTCAATTTTGTTTAATTATGAAAATAATTTAGTATTTATTTTAATTTGAAAAACCTTTTTGTTATATTATTATATTATATTTTTGTTATATTGTCAAATATATATACAAATAAATATAAATATAAATATTAATTTCACTGAAATAAAATAAAAAAATTATTGTAGTACTACACAACCGTGGACCCCCTAAAATCAATACGCGGAACCTTGGGAGTCCGCGGACCACCAATTGGGAACCACTGAATTAGATTTTCGCGTTAACTTCGAGGTTTCACACCACATCATGTAGACATAACATGCTTAAAAACTTCTCGGATGGTATAGGTATATTATACCTATATTTTGTACGTGTATATACATATTTAATATTTGACACACAAACACGTTTATATATTTGAACATACATTTATTTATCGCACAATAACACGCATCGTGTTGGGACAATTAAACGTGTTTATATCCGTTTAAGAGAGATGCGTATCACGATGTAGTAAGACCGTATTTTTCTTCGCGTAACATTCGATCGTGTGCCGATTACTTAGCTTTATGTGTGTGCACGCACGGGTATATTACATACTATATGTGTACAGGGTGTCGTACACGAAGATTAACCGTATACAATGTACGAAGGTGATCTAATACGTTGAAACAATTGGTATATTTTACACATGTCTTGATTGTACCTAATCCACACCAGATATATCCGTTAGAAGTTTGAACTCCGTATTATCACGACTTTTGACTACACATTCCCACACAACATATCTAAATGGCGGTATAAACCACCCATATCCAAAGGGCCTAGGCTGAGGGCTTCGGGATTTGAAGGTCCCCAGGTATACAATAATTACATTATATTTACAAAATATAATTAAATTTTTTTTTTTTTTTTTAAATAAATATCCAACGCAAAATATTAAAATTATCTATTTATAAAATGAAGCAATTTTATCAAAAAAAAGAAAAACTGATTTTTTCGTCTGCATATTACATGGGTAGATGAGGTTCAAATAAATCTTAACAAATGTTGAATGTAAAAATGTACTGTATATAATTGAGATAAATGATTATTCGTAATATCACGGTAAAGTTTAAAATTATAATTAACAATAAAGATGTGAGTAATAGATTTAAATGAGAATTGACTTTTTACTAATAAAGTAACTGAGTTTAATAACGAAGTTTAATTGTTAATTAATAATAATAATTGATATGTTCAAAAAATATATGATATGTATCATAATTTATGTGTTTAAAGGTCCGGGGGCCTCACATACCCTAGAAACGTCTCTGAGATCACCAATGTATTACACCAGTTATGGGCTACCGACCGCGTGAGAACCACGTTTGCGCGCACGTGAAAAGTGGCGTATCGAAATATTTGTCAAAAATAATCACAAACTGCGTTATAACTCACAAACAATACACACATATATATATATCCATAATACCTCAAGCATTTTATATGGGTATAACGTTTTCGAAACACTATTATCAATTTATTTACGTGTACACACCTCGATCATGATTTTTCTTATTTGTTTAGATATTTTTCGTCTATATATATATAAATATATAGTATATATTTTTACAATAGATAAATCTAGTATAAATGTATGCTCAACTAGAGCTTATATTTGTAAACGACTAAAAGTATTGAGACGACACAATGTGCTAATATCACACATAGTTCATATTTAACAAATCCTGCAGGCTAGTCCTCATAATTTTTTCAAACTACTCTGCAGTGAATATTTCTCCTTATAACACCTCAACGTGATTCAGATAATTTATATTTCAATACATATGACCATACACACGTACTTATTGTGATGTATTTAGCTCTATACAAATTATTTTATTATATGGAAGTACAAATTTTTTTATATTTTATTAAAAATAAATATCAATGATATTTATTTTTTTTTATATGTTAGGGCTGTGGAAATTAGTGCTCTTGATACCCAAACAAGGGTACCATGGTTTTACGGATATTACCCGATTTACAAAATTTTAGGTGCCCGTTATGGATTGGGTACCCGTTTTGGATTAGGTACCCATTATGGTTTGTGTACTCGTTATTTACTTCACCAATAGGCTAGTCATCTCAAAAATGTATACAAAAGATGATGACCAGCTATCTGATAACAGTTTGATATTGTCGACTTACTACATTATATCTATACACGTACTCGTATGATTGTCACTACATATTATCTGCGTAACTATACACATACAAGGTATAACTATAGCCACTATAACCGTTACCTACAAGGTTTTAATGTAGGATTTCAAATAGCTTTTAACATGGTATTTAACATTATACTTGAATAAACTTATTATTAAACTACAAAACACTAAAAACACTCAAAAAATACTAAACATTTTATTTTTAAACCATAATTTTGTTAAATTAAAAGAGGATATAATTCTTATTCATTTGATTGTATAATTTAATATAATATTAATTTCCTCCTAGCAGGTAGATTATAGCTTGACCGCTTACGTGCATTAAAAACTTTCGGGTACCCAAACATTTTGGGTAATGGATACCCACTATCCGAAAACGTTGGTTATCCGCTACAAAACAAGAGCACTAGAGGAAATATTTGGTCTTTTTCTACTCCTTAGAGTCGCGTTCACGAACATACGCGTATGTGCAAATCTGCACGTAAACAGTATTATTGTGTGTAAAATAGGTACGTGTTTTATCGGTCAACGAACAAACCGGATTTTTTCCGTCAGTATTTTCCCGTACACATAATATCGCATACAGCGGTGTATCTAGGATTAATTTAACGGGGGGTGTTTTAAAATTTAACGGACTTGTGGTAAATGGAGGCTCTGGCTCGCCCTCTGTATTCCATTAATAAATATCATGTTTTTATATAAATTGTGTATTATATAATACAATATATAATGTACTATTTCTAGTACTCGTGTAGAGCAAATTATATTGTAAGTTTGCAATATGGTGAAATACCGTAAAATACGGTCGATGAGGAGGGGTGTTATAACACCCATATCACTCCCCTAAATACGCCCCTGATCGCATACGTAAACTGGGTATTACACTACTACGTTAAACACGCGCTTGTAATCCTGGTCGTCGTTCCGATAACACAACGAATGTGTTTCGTATGTACATTGTGTGTGTGTGTGTGTGTTCGTATTGAACTACTTACCGGAGACGGGATCGAAATTAATTATACTGTTCATTCGCTGCGTGGATAAGACCACCTCGTCGAACATCGCCACGCTGCCGCCTGACATGCCCGTGTTGCCCGCCTGGGGGCATACAGCTATGTTCCTTCCGTTGCAGTACTTCAATATTTCCGACACGTCCTTCGTGGTTTTCGGTTTTAACACCAATCCGCTCTCACCTGCACACGCACACGCATCAGTCAAAACACGACCGTAACAACGGTTATAGTAACAATAATCCTTGCAAGTAACATGTTCGCGTACAGGTATACGGCGCACGTAGGTTCGCGTGCGCGCGTACACTGATCCAAATGAAATGTAATCGCGCGAAATAATTACACAATCGTCGTTTAACTTCTATAATTCGATATAATAATAATATGTAAATGCGCTACCGCAGCTACCACTACCACCACCACCACCACGACCACGACCACCACTACCATTGTCGAGTAAATAGAACTCGTAGACGGTATTGTATGAATGTGCATAATTTTTCGAAACAGTTTTTAATAACTGCAGCACGCACCAAATGGGGGCAGGCACTACAAATAAACTACCGTCTATAATTTTATACATTATTTTTAACGACTGTGACGGAAATTAATTTAGACATTAAAACTTTCATTAAACAAGCAATTCGCTTGTGTGTATTTGTACTTTTTGTTAGAGAAAATTGTACGATATTGATATTGTGACTTATACTTTCTTACTTCTATAGTTACGGAATTTTAATATAAATTTCAATAAGGGATTAGCTTGAGTTGTTTATAGTTGGTTTGTTGTTGTCGTTGTTATAAAAAAAAAAAAAAAATAATAAATTGTAATTTTAACAAGATCCTATAGTATATGCACTGAATGTACTTATGAGAATGTTTAAAAATCATATTAAATTTGGAGGACTCTGGATGGAGATTCGAGTTGACGATTGATTGTTAAGGACTCAGAAAGAAAAAAAAATAATTAAGGTAAAACCTTTCAACACCCAATAATCAAAATATGCAAATATTAAATATTTCAATTTTATTTAAGAATGACTTCGACTTGAAAATTGATAAGCCGAAATGTTGATATTGACTACGAGAAAAATGTTGATTCTGTTGATAATGGAAAAAGAAATTATGGAGAAAGTTTAATATTATGATCCATGGCTTGTGTGGTAATAACGAAGAAAGGTATCTAGTTGTCTTTAGGACGGACAAGTCGAAACAATACACGAAATTATTTATGAAGATAAGTCATAAATGGGACTACGATATATTCTGCAGACGACTGAGTAGTATACAACTTCATCTAAAATCACATGGTATAGAGGATCTAAGAAAACTGATATATTAATACCATTTCGATGGATATGGTGAAATTATTTTTACTGCATTTTTATTTAAATTATGATGGGAAATGTTTTTAACAGACGATAGTTTTTTTTTATTACTCTCATTTTATTATTATATAATTATAAATTAATCGTAATAGCCGGTAAAAAGCTGATTAAATACATACTATTGCCAGTAAGTACCGAGCATATAAAAAGATTGCCACCGATATTGTAACGAAAAAATTATACTGTAATTTTTATGTAAAAATGTAATATAAATTCATGAACATAAAAAGTTTTAAAGTTTTAAAAGTGTTGAACAATACTTGTCATACGCTCATATACGTTATCACTAAACTAAATATATTTTAAGCATGAAATAAATAAATAATAAGAAATTTGTTAAGTTTAAGCATTTTATGAATCATTCGAGTTAATTTTACCTATGCCGTTTCTTATAAAACTAAATTAAAGCCCTACTTACTGGCCATACAATAAAACTTTGCGTTATGCATGATCGTCCTACTAAATCTAATCGTTCAACACATTATTTTACGTACGACACAGGATTCGATTTATACGATTTGATAGTTAACCTACGTTTATATAACTTTACAATAACGTTTGTGAATCACGCAATCACACGTGCCATTGCAGGATATGCACTCTTCTTAATTGTACGTCATACGTAGTGTTTTGTAAATTGTGTAAACACAGTAATAACTAGTTCTTCGGATTACAGTTATAAATAACTAATTTTTATACTTCTCGCAAATATCATCGAACAGTATGTAATAATGTTATATACACGTAGCTGATGCAACATCGCATCAACAATAATAATAAATGACATTAATTATAAACGTAATCGTAATCATTACGACCTAATGGTTTATACGATTATACGCGAATGATTCACGGCGGTGTGTATGTTTTATGATGTGGTAATAAATATTATCGGTTTTGATGTGTTTGGATGCATAGTTCATTAAATGATTCGAGTACATATTTAACGAGTACATGGATTTGTTCAGCTTTTGCGCACTGCTCGTGATTATCTACGATTTAGTACTGCAGCCAATGCCGGGTTAAGAAGTGGGGTATTATATTTTTTTTGGAAAAATTATTAATAATTGAAAAACGTGTATAACGAATAATAGTAAATAATAATAAAATATCGCCTACCGCATAATTATCAGGTGAGTGAACGTTAGCGTATTATTAGTATGACCATATTATTATTATAGTGCTCAAATTTTTTTTATTTTTGTTCGTGCTATCGTATTATTTTCGAGTAGAAATTGTATACAATATGTTTACACATAATCGTGTTTGTTGTACAACCATATGTCTGCGTTATAATTTATAATCATTAGATTATTAAATTTGATAACTAAATGTTATATTAAATGTAATATTTAATTTTTAATGATTTATTTGAACACGACAAAACAATTTTTTTATTATTCTATCGACTATTCGTCTTTCCAGTCTCGTGTACCATACTCGTAGTCTCGTCAACTGTCAACTTATAGTGAATGAAAAACAAACTGACTTAGTATTTCCGACAAGCGGTTTTTCTTCAATTAATATGAATAGAAAGCGCATAAAGTTAAGTGGTATTGAACGTTTATACTGACTACTAATAGTTCTAGTATATGAAAACTACGGATGTTACGAAATGTTTATAAATATAGATCAATTAAACAATTTAAACGTTGTTGTTATTAATATAATTTTTTTTTTTTTTTTGAGGGGTATAACGGGTTTGTAAAGGGTGGTATATTTGTCAACCTGGTAACAGCTGCAGCAGCGCAATAACAAAGATTTCATGGTTAAAATAATACGTAACATAACATCGTACGAAAAGAATATGTGATAATAGACCGATGGCCGAGAAGGAACAGTTGGATTCATCGAGACGCATTCGATTGGAGCTTCGGGATAGGGTTTAAAATCAAACGGAACGAGTGAGACTGACTGAGTTAGGGAAAGCCGAAGGGTAAACGTATAGCCGGACGGAGAGAGGGTGAGAGAGAAATATAATGCTGGAGAGGAGAAATGTGAAGATAGAAAAACGTAACATGAATACATAGTAAGAAAAAACGGTCGATGATAAATGATGCGTATTATGACGTGGTTTCGGTTATTTCGAAGGAACAGATTGTGGCGAAAACCGATAACGACCGTGCTCGGAGAGTTGATAGTTTTGAACCCTGGTCGGTCGAAATAAAACGTAGAACGTGTGTGGAACAACTTATTCCTCCTCCTCCTCTTCCACTTATGCGCATAACATATATCTGTACACGTTTCAGAAATGGTATGAAAAATAATGAAGTACGACGAGTTGTCCGTCACACATCTCCACTGCACTCTCTGTCAGCCGAGAGAACGCAACTGGGGGCACCCATCAAATCCGTCTATCCTCGCACGCATTTCCGCCACTTCTCGGCGGGTTTGCATACCGGTGTAGCTGCGTGACGGTCGAAATTAGAGTTCGAGACAACGGAACAAACGCGCTGAAAAGTAGTGGGAACGAGTTGCGTTCACTCGATGAACAGAAGTGCACTCTCGTGTCCGTCGTTATTTTTCACGCGCGAGTTCGGTTGGGCGAGGGGTGATTTTCTCCCTTATTTTACTGTTCACCGCGTGATCGATGAGCGGTGAACACGGGGATTCGTCGGCTTACCGGACACGTGTTTCAAGTAGTCCACGTTGTACGGCCCGACGTTTTGACGGCCGGTCAACACGTTCGACTCGCCCAGCAGCGACCTGAAGTGATGCACGTCGGCGTCGGTGACGCGTGCGTACTTGCCACGGACCTTCGCGGGACCCGAGCACCATCGCTGCTGGCACTGGAACCGGAACCGTCCGATCAGCGCTGCGGCGACGGGTAACGATCTCCGCGAACATTGGACCATGGCGAGGGACGACATGATGGGGCGCGTCGTCGTTTTTACCGTGGTTGGGTAAAATGAAAAAAAAACAATACTCGTTGACGGTCGAAATTATCACTATGGAAAAGGAAAGAACACGCGGCTGCCGGCATTCGATACGACGCCCGTAAGAACGTGCAGCCTTGTGCGATTACACTCTCCGTGGCACTGATGAGCCGTCAACATGTAGCGTTCGTCGTTCACCGCGTGATAACCGGCAGTGTACACTCGAACGTCCAATCGATAGCTCGAGGCGATAACAGCAACATTTGATTTCCAACGCACATCGGTAACGCGTCGTTACCGAAAACTGTTCTAAAAATAGATCGCGCGAAAATAAATCGTCCAATAATGATTAATAATCGACACGCGTGTCATCGATGTCACGATGGTCCGGGTCCACGATCTGGAGGTTAGGAACGTCCCACGTATGGAGCACTGGCGTAACTTCGAGGCTTAGACATTAGAGCGAAATGTTCAACAGCCTTCTTATCCGAACAACAGTATACGAGAGGTCTACTGGAAATAAAACCCCCTTTCTAAAACAATCTTGTATATTATTATATTAATATTGAATATAATAATACATCATAATAAAACTACTTATAACAGAAAATAAAATTTGCGGTAAGTTTAAAGTATTGAAATTTGAAGTTAACACAGAATATAGTCATATAATCATTACTTATTATTTTGGTGTTGCAGAAAAAAGGGGTAAGAAGTCATTTCTCGTTGCATTTACGCGTGAATGTTGCACATACTGATAGTTTTTTTTTCTGTATAAAACGACTACGCCGTTGTCCCTCATATTGTATTACATCCTCGGTGCTGGTATTTAAATTATACTCACGCTCACACACGGACTTCAACATATTTTTAACCATCTTCGGGCTTACATCGTGATGTACTTCGGTCCCCACAAGTGTCAGAACGCGGTTATGACTGTACTCTCTGATCTCTCTTTGGTTATGTTACGGTTATGTTACACCATGTATGTTGGGAAATTAGATGATCGTGGTGGTAACAGCGAGTAAAAATTCGAATCGTGTGGTATCCATCGTATTCCTGTTACCCTACAACGGGGGTTTTGTATATATATATATAAGACTAAACTCCTTTTTGTGAGATTCTAAGCAAATGAACCCGATGCGAGTTGTCGGATGTCTATGTATACGTCATGCATGTATACGAAAAAATAAAAAAATACTGTCGGGAAGTTGCACGTGTGAATAAACATAGGCGTCTAACGTTGAGAGAAGAATGTTCCGTGCTCTCGTAAGAATCGTGTTCTGATTCCAACAACTTGTTATCACGACGCGGGTTCTTGATATTAAAGGGATCTGCTCGTCGTATGGAGCCGAATAAATTCGATTTCGATTTCGATGCCGACGCGTCACGCGTATTGTACTGGACGCATAATAATGATTATTACGATTAATGTGTGTGAGAAAAAACATTGTGCACCGAAAACAGGAAGACATTAATATACGGCGAAGTGGTTCTATTTTATCCCTGCGAGTGGGTAAGCACTTTTATATACACCCGGTACATGAGCATCAGATTTAATACTATACATGCAATTCTGACACAAAAAATAATGATAATGATTGTAGCTGCTTTATGTATGTATTGGATCACCGAGTTTCCCGTTTTATTAACTAAAAATATTACCATGATAATACTCGAGCGCGGAACTAATGATGAATAGTCTTTACAACCAATAGAACATAGTAGTGGTAACGAAGAGCGAAAGAATCAGATAAACAGGACATGCTTGGCGCGTTGAAGGAAAACTATTAAATAAAATAACTTCATGGAAACCGGACAAAAAGAGACCCATGGATAGACTAAGGCTCGATGGCGTGATCGTGTACATGAAGACCGAAGTTCGACAGGAATAGAGAATCCAGAAGAGATGACAAAAATAGAGATCGATGGGAAGAATTGGTAATTTCGGCGAAGAGCCTTAATGGTCAATATTAAGCCAACAAAAAAAATAAAAATAAGTATTGGAATGCGTATAAATTAAATATATCACATAATGTAGATATAGAGATGCGATGCATATACAAATATGTGATTCTAATATATATATATATATACGTATAAATACATTTTCAGAATGGATCCAGTGGTAAATATATTATTCAAATGCCTAAGTCGCGGTAACGAACTATCGACCTGTAATGTTTAAATGTATGTTGAAAGAATTTCAAATATTTGTCACAAATCCGGTACTCAGTAGGAACGTCATATCCTTCTTTTAAAACAACGTCCTTTTCCTGATTATTAGTAGAACGATATTATTATGATTTCTGAAAACTATGGTATTTACGGCTTGTAACTTGACTATATTATATAATCAAGAAGTCGTAGAAACTTTTAAGATATAGTAAGATTCATAATTTATTACCAATAGAAACTAGGTACAATGAAAAGTGATTGGTACTATTATTATATTATTAGTAGGGACCGGAATTATATGCACTAAAAACGAACGAAATATGCGAAAATATGCAAACAAAAATGCATGTTTATTAATTATTAAATTTATTTAATTTTAAAATGTATACAATTCATTAAATAATTAATATTTAACAAAAAATATACTTTAAAATATATCAACTGTATTTTATATATTTTATTGAACTGTATGGAACTGTATGTTGTATTGAAATTAAATTGTATTTTGAACACTCACTTATCTACATAAAGCTCACAAACGAAAATCAATTTAAAAAAATCTAGTGGATTTTTATAATATTTTTTAAGTTACCTAGAGAGTTACTATTGTATTGGTACTTTTAGCGAACTTATCTTAACTATCTTATCTTATTATAACACAAAAATCAAATTATATAACTGCACGATTCACGGAATTTACGATGTGCTTAGTAATAAATAATAATAATAATAATAATAATAATAATAATAATAATAATATTCTTCGTAATATTTTTTTCTATATATGCATTATATTTCAGAAGAATGCTAAATAATTTGAAATGTTCCAAATATGCAAAAATATGCCAAATTAAATTTCGTATACTAACACATTAGATTAAGATTCAAATTTCTGTCTTACTTAGCTATTTTTTAGTTTAATATATAAAAATTTACAAATGCATACAATTCCGGGCCCTAATTATTAGCATAAAAGTTCAGTTAAAAACATTATTGGCTATTATAAAAATGTGAATGTGTACTGAATGTTAATATAATATGCTCTATTTGTAATAATACAAGCATTTAGTTTTGTTGGTGCTCTTCGGATTTTGTCTAATGATAAAACTATAATATACTATAATGCTAAGTTATGAAAAAACAAATCTGAATCGTTTTAATACAGCGGTTCCCAACCTTTTCGAGACTATTACCCGTAAACCGGGTAAGATATTAGGGTATTAGTAAATACCCCTACCTCCTTAAAATGCACGTGTGACAGGCCTAACGTAAAACTCGCATTATCGAGTTATCGGTAACCGCAACCTAATTAAACCGATTTATGGAACCGCAATGATGGATATATGTATTTTGTAAAGAAACATTAAACTTTTTATTATTTTTTGTTTGAACTATGTAAACATTAGTGGTTTCGCAGAAAATAATTAAGAGTACACTGTATAAATATAATTTGATGATAATAAAATAATAATAATACGAGTAAGTATAATAAGAGGTTGTATATAATAAAATAAATACATAATAAATACATAGAAAAAAAAATACTGTCCAGTCTTTACTTCTTGGCAGGTAGTTACCTCGAGGTTGAGAACCGCTGTTTTAATACCTATAAGTGATGGCCTTCGTAATCATTATTTGGGTATTGTACTATAATTACGGTTAGACCACATATTGTGTTACAATGTAACACTGTTACATAGCTTAGTCCGAAAATGTACTGCCCTTATCTCACGACAACAAATTCACCAATATATAATTTGACTAATTTGAAAACTAATTAATAATATACTATGTCATACAATGTCAAACTTGATATTATAGAGTGTGCCAAATAAATATTCTACTATAATGCAAATAATAATAATTAGCATACGTGATGAGTTTAAGTCTAGATATAAAATATTTTAATTTTGAAAGAGAACAGCGCAGAAAAATAAACCCATTAGAAGAATATCCGTGTATTTTTTCATTAAATATATGTTTTTTTAATTAAGCAAAATAAATTTGGAATAGAAAATTTAATTTTAAAAACTTTTATCGAGTTTTGTTTTCAAAAACGGAATATATAATGAAGGATGTTAAAATTGGTTAGGTTGGCAATATGAGAGGATATTGATGATCATGTAGAGTTTATTGTGAAATCCGTGGTAAATTTATATATAATATATATTATATTTACATATAATAAATAATTGTAAACGATTAAGAGATCAACTATTATTTGATTAATCTAGTCAAAATATTTAAACATTTTCCTCGGAATAATTTCTTTCTATTTGAAATTAGGTAGTTATACAAATAAAATATAAAATCCGGACCTAATATAAAAAAAATAGTAATAAAATCTTTTACTACTAAGATACTACCTTCACTAAACATATCGATATCAACAACAAATTACTTACGTATAAATGTATCCGTTTAATTTATAATAATTATCAACTAATAAATGTTCTATACTGAACAGATAAAAACGACATTACCTCTGTGGGAAGCGCATTCTAGCGGATGCAATTTATCCGAACCACATATTGTCGCTTCATCCGACAATGTTCGTTGTCCTCTCTCTAGAAGTAAAACAAATTAACGAAAAGCGCTCTGGGTGATAAATGTTGAACTTGATAGTGTTCATGGTCGCGTTGTAAAAAATGAATACAATGCTCTGATTGGTCTCCACTCAAATCAGTGTTACCACCAATACCAATGCCAATATCAATTATTGAATCTATACATACACCGTATTTTTGAAATATGAATAACTCAAGTAATTGAAAATAATCTAGTATTTTATCATGCTTAAAAATCTTTTATATTATTTAGATCAGTGATCATTTCGATTTCCAATACTCATATATATTTTGGAAAAGGAATTGAAAAGTAAAATATGTAAATTGTTTATTGCAACAAAACATTTCAATTTTTCACAATATAAAAAAAATATTCAAGGCCGTATTTAAGGGTTGGTTAATAAGTAGGCAATATCCTCTATTGAAATATTTAAGAGGGCAGCAAGATTTTTATGATGATTCTAAATAAAACCAAATCTGGTGACATCATATATACGATACCAATGAATATATGTTTCCAGTGGCGTAACCAAGGGGGCTATAGCCCCCCCCCCCATGGGCCATGTTTATATGTATAGTGTATCTTGACTATTTAATAGAATCAATGGATGCTCGTTTTAATCAAAGGCTTATTGATGTTATACCACTTGAAGGACTTATTCCGGCCAATTTAAATATGTATGACGATGAAAATATTATAAAGCTGCTAAAATATATGCCCAAGATCTCCATGATGATACCTCATCTACAATCAGATCTGACCTATTCATATGGAGGCAACAATGGAGTCAAAATACTATTCCAAAACCGAATTCTGCTCTTGATTCACTCTCTCATTTTATCAATCTTCAACCTAACATTAAAATACTTTTACAATTATTCACCATGTTACTAGTTACCTCTTCCACTCCGGAAAGAACGTTTTCTGCACTTAATCACTTAAAAATTTTTTTGAGATGCACCATGCCAGAAAACAGACTAAATGGGTTAGCTATGGCTAATATAAATAGAAAAGAGCAATTCGATGAAAGTGAAATAATAACTGAATTTGCCAGAAATTCGCCTAAGAGGTTGCAGCTGTTAGAGTGGAGCAAGTGACTGAACACTGAAACCAAAATTATTATTATTATTATAAATTATATATTAATAAATATTTTTAAAACTATACTAAAATGCTTGAATTACGTTTAAAAACTTGGTGGTAGAAGATGGTGGGGGGGGGTTAAGGGTAAATTCTCATATCCTCCCTTACCTTACTTATCCAAAAAAGTGGTTAGCCCCCCCCATTTAAAAATCCTGGCAACGCTACTGTATGTTTTGTTTATTAATCTTGTATCTTGTATTTTTCTCGTATTTTCTATTTTTGTAATCTTATATTTTTTGTTAAACCAATACTTGTAAATATTTACTAAAATAACGAATATCAGAAATAAAATATATCCATTACAAGTTGTACAAGTCGGCAACAATCAAAAACATCGGTGGGACGACTAGCCCCGACCAAGGTACACGACATTATAGTCGTAGTCGTTTCCGTTGTGAGACGCTCCATGGCCGGAAACATACGCTTTCACGTTCGCGTTATGTTTCACGACTGTCAATTAAGTCGTTCGTTGTTTGTCGTCAGGTGTAACATGATTTTATTTTCGTAATTTACACGACGTAAATTATACGCGTGTAGCCGCAGTTCGCGGAACATTGTCGTTCTGGCCACGTTATTACTGTTGCGGTCGTAACCACCTCCTTTTACGGAGTAAGATGTACGCGCGTAGCCGCAATCCATGGACCGCCGTCGTTCTAAGTGCATACCTCGTGGCCTTTGTCGTCTCCATGAAATGCATTCGTGCAGTGGTCACCACCGCCATCTCCATCAGCCAATTATTTTTTACCGTATAAATACTGAGCGAATCATCATTTGTTATTGAATGAATTATTTAACATTGTTATATTTCCCGGATGTACTGATTTATTATAATAGTATTTGGTAGTTTCCTAGGACTTACAGTCATTAGGGGCTAACCGTGCAGTAAGAGCCCTTTCGGCGAACACCATACGTAGTGGACGTTACATTGATCCTTTACAATGTGTATCAGTGTTGGAAAACCGTGATCAAAATTGTTGCTGGATATTCGGGGTTTTCGTTTACTATGGTATCATTGAAGAGTATTCTGCTGCTGTAAAATAGTGTATTCATAGAGAATCAGGGGGTGACAACATGACTCATTGAATCGTTTTGGACTAAAGTAAACGAAAATACAAAACAATCTGAAAAACCCTTTATTAAAACAAAAGTTAAAAACAGTTTTTAAATAGTATGTCACAGCGCAGTCGTACTATGAATGCTCCTGACCTCTCATTAATTTCTCCTTAAATCTAAATTAAAATTTAGCTGCTTCGACTCGTTTGCTTCATAGGTCTATAATACAATGTTGTAAACATTTTGTGACCATTGTTTTTACAGTTTGCATCATCATAAGTATCCTATAACAGGTGGAAAAATGTATTCACTTTAGATATTAAAGCGTGAATCAAAATGATTCAATTTGGAAGTTAACATTTTTATTTTTGTTGGAGTTTTTTTACATTTTAATCTATTCACATCAACCCACTTATTTTCCCACGCACATCGTATTAAAATTGTTCGTCATATGTGCTTGGGAGATAATTTTTCCTTTACTTGGTTTAACACCAAAAATGATTCCAGTTTCGCGTCTCCGCATTAACAACACTCAGGTACACACGGATTTTCAAAGACAACATTAATTTCGACCGACTTCGTACTTATATATGCCTATTGATTTCTGCGTTTTTTCCTTCTTGCCCGTGCGCTATTTCGATTCATATGTATGCTTGCGGTACAAATATTGTACGAGTACACTTGAATGCCGCACACACACACAAACGTAATAAATGTACGCACAAGACACGCGTTAAGCCGCAACAAAGCGCGTGCTGTACCGTAAATCATCTGGATCTCACGCACGTGTGTCTATCGCTTTGCGTGCAACGGTGGCCAACGAATAATGTGAATAATATAGGTTCCAGTGCTGTTCGTCGATCGTGTCGTGCGCTTAGCCGCTGGTATTTTAGATTTCGAGTGAAGTGAGGTATTGTATTGGTTTTACCATAGTGTGCGTTTTTTTGTTTTATTTATTTATTTTTTGCATCTTGGTACACGATTCGACTAGAGGGAATGCTCTGATCATCTCAACCATATAACATAAGAAATAGGAAATTATGTCTAGTCAGTACTTTTGGACGGTCATTTAATTCGTCGTTTTTTCTTTTTTTTTTCGTGATTAATAGATAATTGAAAATATCATATTTTCTTGGCTTTTTTTCGCAAAATGTCGACAAAATAATCAAAATAAAATATACAACAAAATTCTTGGTACATATTTCTTACCGGTTAACTTCGAAATAAATATTTATGAGTATTAGAAAATACAATTTTGACGAAATCGAGTATTTCAACGAATTTAAATTATACGATTCTTGTTATTTGGATGTATTTTATAAAATACAATAACCGTAGCAAAATATTTACTGCATAATTATATTAACATTTTAAACACATTTCAATGTTTCCAAGTAATATATAAAATTTTCTATTTTACCCAAATTTTAATTGGTTAATTTAATATTACACTAGTATTTTAATGTAATACATTTGTGGTTTGAAATGCAGTTTAAAAATATGCGCGCAATCCAAACCGTAGGTGTCATGTCTTGCATCGCTACAGAAGTACACGTCACCAACTTACGTTGTGCGAATTGAGGATAACACCGTTGAACGTTGTACATATTTTACGGGTTAGATTTTACTGCTAACGGCAGTAAGTGTCCGTGCACATGTTACGCGAACAAGTCAAAGCTCAAGGGGGATGCAATCTATTTCAAACTTCCGACAACAGTGGGGTTCGTCCGCGTTCTTTACGGCGCATACTGCAAGCGCACACGATATGTTAATCGTACGGACGCAGTAATAATATGTGTGTGTCGGACGGCGCGTAGCCGCAAGTATTGGTCTAATTACGGGTTCAAATGATATCTTCGCGCTGCTTTGCACAGACGATGGTTGCCGGGCAAACGAACGTGACTTCGTTTTAATTACTATTATCACGGTTACGCGCCGCGGGCGATCTCGAACAAGAGATTGCATCGGCCATCGTCATCGATCATGTATTATTCATGGGTATTTTTTTTTTCCCCGTTTTTAATCGACTTCTATTGTCGGCCACTGATTATAGTTATTTCGACGGTACACGCGCATCAACACACTACGCGGCGCGATGCGTTTAACGTGAAACCTTATTCTTGTGAATAATTGGATAATATTACGTGTTTATTATGTATGTTTGTATAACCGGCAAGCCGCGCCTAGATGCGCTGCAAACCGTCACGTGTAGATGAGTGCCATTATATTTTTCCGTCGAAACTTCTGCGATCCGTCCGTCCATATGTAATATATAAATTGACGATTTCAAGTGTTTAGACAGACTACGGGGTGTACAAAGTACACTTTTTGATTAAATTCGTATCGATGTGCAACAGGAATCTATTCTCTTCCTCGTGCGTGGATACACAATCCTGCGACGCTATCAGTGGCGGCTTGAGTTTTTCAGAACAAAAGCTTCACAAAACTACCTACCTAAATACTAAATTGATTTAACCGAATTATTACCAATTTTATCACAGATTATTTGAACGTATCACTGCTGTATGATGCGGAGACCTATATTCATAGACGTATATCTATGTACTAACGCAATAATAGTAATGCCATAAGAATTAATCGGATTTCAAACACAAAAGTTACTCTGACAAACAACGAGCTACTTTAATATTAGCAGTAACGTACTTATGGATTCGTGTGGGGACAGATGAAAACATTTTACTCTTTATCCGTTCACTATATGCTGAAAATCAGCATTCAAAAATGTTTTCTATTTATTTCAAAATAAATCATTTTTTCTAGGTGTACAAAACATTTGTTTTACTCTATTTTTCATTTATAAACTACATGACGACCAATGTAGCATAATTATTTTATTTCTTCTTCTTCGAGTGCCATATTCGTTAACGAACGTTGGCAATCATGTTAGTAATTTTATCTTTATTAATGGCTGTTCTGAATAAAGATATTGTTGATGTATTGAACCATTTTCGGAGGTTGTCCAACCAAGAAATTTGAGGTCTTCCACGGCTCCTTTTTCCTACTATTTTACCCTGAATTATTAATTGTAGTAAATTATATTTTTCTGAATGTCGCATAACATGTCCTAGATACTGAAGTTTTCGTGATTTTATTGTTTTCACTATTTCAAGTTCTTTATTCATTCTTTCTAGTACATTGATATTTGTTATGTGATCACACCAACTAATTTTTAATATTTGGCGGTATATCCACATCTCAAATGCTTGAATTCGATTAATCGAAACTTTTTATTATTTATTACACTAATATTCGTAAAGTTTATAATACCGGAAAATGTGTCATACTTAACACGTAAACGTAATTTAAAAATAAAAGCTACAAATATGGCATCGAGTATTAGCATGATACGTAGTGAACGATTCGATTCTCTTACTTCCCATTATTATTATGTACGTGGAATGAAGCAATAAAAACAAGAGAACAAATAGTTACTTGAAAAAAAATATGTATACATTAATACATGCATATCACGTACGATGTAATTACTTGTGCGGTATGAAACGCTTTAGAAGTTTAAACGTTTTAATAGAAACAATTTTGAATGAAATATCCCGTGATGTTTCGTTACATGTACATATTGCCCACGTGTGGTTTAGTATAGATGGTATACAGAAGTGTGTTTACACTCGGTATTAATTAGTCGCGGTCGGTAAAGTTAATAAGTCATTGAGTTATATATCTAATTAAAATAGTGTATGCATCCAATGCAATATTTTAATAGTCTTTGAACTAATAAACCGTTTGATCTGCATATTATGAACTGCACGATAATAATATCAGATATATATTGAATTTGGTTTAATTAAAAGTATTAGATACTGTATAATTTTGGAAAGCCAATATTGCAGTGTGCACTAACCGTTCGCCATATAGCATGTATGTAGGTATACTCTGCCACTGGCAATAAAAACGTATTTTCTATCATATTTATGTTCGCTTTTATGTTTCCATTCAGTTTTTATTATACTTTATCATTTAAATTGTTTTTTTTATAAATGCCAAATTTAACTGCTAAATAGCGTTAAAAAAAATCCAAAAACCCTCGTAATTTATTTAATTTGAAAATCATCTCCTTGACTTTTTAGTTATTGACAATTTTCGCAGTGGATTTCACTAGAGCTATTGCACAGAGATCGAAAAATTATATTATTCAGTTTTTGTTCATTATCTATTTAGAAAAATAAATGTGTATTTATTGAAACATATTTTTAGAACTAATTAACTACCCTAAAGAGAGGTTCACCTCATAATAAGAATGACGTACGACAGAGTTTGAAAATGTAAAATAAAAAATGTATCATACTTTATTCAATACTCAAATATTCGATCGATAAACATTAAAACTTTTACAGCATAATAATAAGTTTATCAATAAAATTATAATTTTAGAACGATATCACATCAGATTTTATACATAGTCGACCGACCACGAATTTTCACAAAAGCTTACGTAAAACAATTTATTAAGTATGGAATTGAGCGTAAAATTTTATTTTTGTACCATATTTTCCCAAGTAATACAACGCCTTTACTTGGTATACAATTATGAAAAATAAAATATCATTAGTAAAATATAATAATTAAAATATTTAGTGTTTCAAAATGTATACAACTTCTATCCGCTGGAAAAATAATAACATAATTATGGGTGGTAATATGTGAAACTCTTTTTAGATAATTGATAACATTTTGTTCACGTATTCACGGCGATGCGATTTAATAATATTTATGTATATCAAGAACGTTCGTAGAATAATAATACAGTTCAACGGTTATTAAAAATATAATAAGTTTACACAAAAGGTTTCTTTACAAGTCTTATTCCACTTAGTATGTATAGAACAACACGTTTTAATTACCCATATTATTAAATAAACAATAACTACCGAGTAACTATAATTATTTAATGAATATAGTAATATTCAAACTTAAATAACTTATTGCTAAATGGTTAGATTTTTGGTTTATGTTGAGCCATTGACTGTTTTTCTAATAATAAAAATAATTAATAATACCTCAATAATAAAAACTTCAACACTGATCTTCAGGGCCAAGTAAAATTAAAAGCGTATCAAAAAAAAAATAAATAACTGAGTAAAACTCGGAACTAAGTAAAATATCATTTCTAATTTTATATTTTTTTGGTAATGTGAATCATTTAAACTTCCAGTTGTGTCTACTAAATTTTGGTTACCTTTTTATTAATACTGATTGAATATTGAATATTGATGATTGAATAATGGGATTTATTGTTGCAGGTATTCATTATTTTGGAAATTGTATTTATTTGTTACGGTTAGTGTCCGGAGGATTGCTAAACTTAAGATTAACTGGCTAATCACAAATATCGGGAAAATAGCAGTTAGCTAAGAAGCTGTACAAGTATACTCGTAAAAAAAAACAAAGTCTGAACTCGCAGTCGGGTAGTCTAGACTCTAGATTCTAGATGTTCATAGAAATTGGAAGGGGTTGTGCGTGGACAGTGTAATTTTTCCTGGAGGTTTATTGATCGCATTACCAAGGATACCAAGGATTACCAAGTTTTGACGAGCCTCATAGCCTCTGCGATTAGTGTTAACTTTTTACAGCACCGGTGCTGCGGTATCGTTGTGAAACGAGGACCTTTTATTGGGACTTAAGTGTTGTATATACACATTTTACGTTATTTCCGGTGTGGTCCACGACGTTTCAACATCATCCAAATATACAGTCAAAATTTTACTTAACAAGTTTTTTTTTTTTATGAACCTATGAAATTGTCATTAAAAATCGTTAATACATATTGAAAAAAAATTCTATTTTATTTCTAATTTGTTTAATATTAATATTATTTTAAAACGTTATATTAATATTAATATTTTAGTATTTTAAAAAGTATGACAAAATAAATTTTCGGAAATAACAAGCTTCTTTTGACATTATATCCGCTGTAGATTTCAGCATACCCAAAAAGTACCGTGAATGACATATTTTATTCTTTAAATACAATCTGAACAGTAAGATAGTAGTTTAACAGGTTAGAAAATAGTTCTTCGACAAAAAAGGATAAAAAAAAAAAGAAACGAATAATAGAAGTGTTTACCAAAATATTACTATTAATATATTGATGACTACTATTATCTTAAAATAATAATAATATTATATATATAATTATTTGGCATAAAAATTATTTAAACACATATTGTACACTTTATGTAAAAAGTTTTTCGTGAAAACGATTGTACTTGTTTTTAACGAAATATCTTTTAAACTAATTTTATTCCAAGAACCGTCAAGTTCGTTAAATAAAGATTCGACTGAATAGTATACGCCTATAGTGTATAATGCATATATAATGTCTGTGTTCATACACGTATATGTACTATGCAAGTGTATGTATGTAAACATTCGTTCGGTATAACGATAAGTAAACGGTAACACGTGTTTTTGACGACGAGGCGAAGTAGGTATACCGGTAGTACGAGTCGTATAATATGCAACACGTATTTGCATATAGCTGTCGTCATCGAGTTGTTAATAACGACTATAACCGAACACCGCCGCTGCGAAGGAATTGCACATTGGACGCGAACAATATCGTAATAAATTATTTCATGTGTACAACATTTACTGTACGGGCGCGACGGGAAAGGGACACGCGATTTCCAGGGGAGAAAACACGTCGAAGATATCGTTATGTGCACATAAACATGCCATTAGTCCGCGGCCTACAATGTATTGCTGCAGTAGGGAAAACAACCTACGGCGGTTCTCCGTAATATCGTATTGATCATTTGTGTACGATTACGCGTAATATCATTATAGTAACTACGTGTACGGTTTGCGGTCTAATGTAACTCCGCGGATCGACATACCTACCATGTGCGTGTTATTTCATTTACGGTGGTATAATCGTAATCATTATGTTTTATAAGCTCCAAACGCGTTCTCCCGAACCTAAGGCCATATCTGGGGGGGGGGGGGGGGAGTCCAAGGTGTATGGACTCCCCCCGAAATTTCTTCAATATTTTAAGAATGTTTAATATACTTATTTATTTTTAATACCAACATAAATATTTTCAGTCAAAAATGACTTAAGCTCCCATTAATCATTGACTGCTTTTAATTTAATATCATAATATCATATGAAAATATGATATTAATTTTAATAAAAGAAGATTAAATCTTTTTCTGTCTTATTTTTAACCAAATATCAAAAGTTAACATCTTAATTCAATAAAATTACAATATACATGTTTTGGACCCCTCCTGAAAAAAAAAATTTCTAGATACGGCCTTGCCCGAACCGAACGATTAATAAAAACAATAAATAAAATGTTGTTTACATAAAATTTAAAGTATTGTACGCGATCGTAAACGAACGATTTATACACTTGTTTATTTATCCACTGCTGTCAATTTAACGAACTGAAAAAAAAAAGTTTAATAACGATTATTATGGACGATATTACTTTCATTGTCAAATACATATACACATTTATTGTTTTGTCGGACTCGCGGGCTTATCTCGAGTTAAGTTTAGACTGCGTCGTCATTACGTATGCGGCAAAAAATAATAATATCGATGATCGTAACGATGATAATAATAACAGTAAACGCTATTTAGACGCTATCCGCGTGCACTGTGTACACGAAGTTTAAAGCATCTGGTGGTGGTGTCGATAAATCAACACAAGTCGGTCATGTGTGTGTGTGTGTGCGTGTTGTTCAGTGAATAACGTTGTACAGTGTTGTTGTTGTAGGTTGTATAACTTATTAGTGTTATTAGACAGTGAACTTATACCTACACAGCATTATCTCTTTGTTTGCATTGTATGTATAAATTATTTATTTTTCACGACCAGTTGGTTTTTATAAAATAATATAAATTAATATCGAGTTTTGCGTGAACATAATCATTTTTGGGATCAGGTGAAAAAAAAAAATTAAAAATCATAAGATATTACATGTCTATAATTACATGCGTACTACGTGAACGGTTAGGTTAGGTTGGTATATAAATAAACGGTGTTGGGATGTATTATTATTCTTAGAGATTATATGGATACAAATATGTAATATTATACTTGATGTCCATATTTATTATCCATTGATAAACATGTTGCCTAACATAATTAGATCAGGTGTAAATACGTGTATCCAAATTATATCCAACATGTATACTCATTCACATTACGTTAAAGCGATTTTTAATTGACGAAATTCTACGCATCCATAATATTCGTTCTACTTAGCATAGCTGTGTGATAATACTCATGGAGAAAAATGCAATTTTTAAAATTGCTTTTATACAATATACGAACACACACACCCCGCACAATATGGCTTAAAATATTTATATTTACACAAAAAGTAAAATTATACGGTGAAACGTATTTTATGCATATATATATATATATATATAGCAATATATATATATATATATATATATACATACTTAATGTGCAGATCTTCAGTGTGACGGCAAGCTTAAATGATGATTTATTCAAAATCCTTGGGAGGGAGCGGTGGCGGTGTTGTTCGTAAACATTTGCTGTTTAGTTATTAAGGCAGCGTAATTTCGACAAGCGTCGGCGCAAAGTTGTTGTCAGACAAAGACCGCCTCTAGACGGTATATCGCGGGCGAAGTGCGGAAGAGTGGCGTAAATCACCGTTCCTGTTATAGTCGACGTCCTCATTCCCCCCCTCCCCCAAGGTGTTAAGAGGGCGTCACATAAGAATAAATTATAATTTTTTTTTTATTATTATTATTTTCGTTTTAATTTTTTCTACCGTCGACAAAAAATACGTTTTTCAAGACTCTCTAACTTAACAACACCATCTGGAGGAAACGGTACGCGTCACGTATATTTATTATAATAAATCTCAATTGGCTTTGACTACAATCACAGCAATACGTTCGTATGGAGCCGTATTATTTATCACATAAAAAGAAGTTCAAAATGCGCAACTGATATTTTAAGCGAAAAAAAAAGGTATTATAACATAATTTATTAAAAAGATTACCACATCAATATATACGGTAAAAATTAAACATGGATTATTTGTTTGAATATAAATTTTTATATTTATACAGTTGAAATACATAGAACAACGTATAATATTCGTTGAAATAATTTGTATGATATACTATCCAACTTTTTAAAACTTTAAAATATACAGAAGCGTGTGTAGCTTTAAAACACTAGGTTGACATTTTCACACAAATTCACCTTAAATCGTTAAAGATGTTAGTAAAACTATAAACAATTAAACTTTTCTTTGAAAATAAAAATCTTAACTTATATTTATTTATACGCCAGTTCAATCGTTTTAAGTTGAAACATTTAAATATAATAGAAATTGAAATATTATAAATTTGAATAACAATTGTATACTATAATTTTGAAATTAAATTAGCAACAATTAAGAATTTAATTTAACAATTATGTGTTTATTTATTATTTTTTTTTTTTGCTTCAACAATTTCTGCCATTTAGTAAAATTTATATTTTACATAGTTTTACCTAAAAATGAAATAGTTTTTATCAGACACCAATCGTATTTTCGTATTCTTGAATTCAAGAATAAAACCAAATTTTATTGATTACAAAAAATTGTATTACTATTCTATTATTATAATAGTTATGACTTTATTAGTTTGTAAGAAACGCTACACAATATTGAAAAAATAAAAATGAAATATAATTCCTGGATTTTAAACACTATGTTAATAGGGTTAACATTATTTATTATACTATCTTAAGAATACTTGAAATATAATCTCATACAATAATGATTGCGAATTTTCGGAATAAATTAATATTATTATTGCATTGAAGGTGTTGAAATATTCCCACAAATATACCAATGAAAATATGTATACTGTATAAAATTATGTTACCCGAAAATGCAATGAACTCATAAACTCGTGTCGAGCTTAAGAACTGTTAAACTAAAAATGAATGTAACACGTACTAATAGTAGAACCACATAGTGATGACATAGTATTTAGCCACTTTTAGAGAACTTATACATAGAGCTATGCGAAAGACATAACTGTACAAGAATTATAGTTTCACAAATTAAATTAAATTTTTTATATTCACACAGACAGTTGAAAAAGTGATCTTAATAAATATTTATTTATAATCATATTCACTTACTGTCTATTAGCGTAATATATATA
>NW_020271833.1:175092-196181 GCF_003268045.1 Sipha flava
AACAATTGTTTTTTAATAAATAAATTGTAATAACTGACGTATGTGCGCATTATACATATATAACTATTGGTGGGCCTCAAAGATTTTATACGAATTTAGTGGTCTGCATTACTAAAAAGGTTGGGAACCGCTGATATATATGGCAAGGATTTTCATGCATTTTCATAATTTTGCTGGTTTACTTTATCGAACGCAGAGTAAGCACAAAACACATTTCACAACGTTTGTGATCAAAAGTTCAAAGTTTTTAGAACATATTTTTGCATGTTTTCACATTTTTGGATTTAAATGACATATTTTTGATGATAAGACTTATTTTAAGTATTTAGTGCATATTTTAAATATTTTTCTAAAATCATGTACTTCGGTGAATATTTTTCATGAATCAAGGTTAAAAATTTATGTATTTAACTGTGAAATTTATTATAAAAATTATGGAGGCTCAGTTTATCTTAATTGTCAATGGGTAGATTAGATTAAAATAAAGTGAATTTTTGTATTTTTGTGTAACAAATTGTACGTAGTAAAATAATTATTCAGTTTTAGAACATTCGCTATGTGTGTATTACGTTTTATTTTGTGTTTAATATTTTTAGTAACTATACCAATATGCTAAAAGAAAAATTGACAAAAGCTTATCGTGTGTATAATTTTGTAATCGAGTTTGATGAATCCGTTTTTTTCAACAGATAATTGTATTTTAATTTGTAAAATCTGTAACGTGAAAGTAACAAGTGAAAAACATTTTACCATCACACAACACCTAAAAACTGACAAACAAATCATAAGTAAAACAAGTGTAGAAAACAAAAATACAAATAATGTACAACAATTGATTACAAATTGTAACCCTAAACTATCGAAATTCAGTTTAGATTTATGTAAAACTACTATCTGCAAGTAAACCACTTTATAAATTAAAAAACACTCAATTTAAGAGTTTTTTTTAGAAATATATATGCAAAGAGATGTGCCCGACAAATCAACACTTCGAAAATATTGTGTAAACAATAGTTATAACCAGATAATGAATAAAATAAGGAGCACTGTCCAGGAGAAAAAAATATGAGGATCAATTGAAGAGACAATCGACAGCATTGGAAAGTACGAGTATGTAACTAATGTAATAATTTGTTTTGATTGCCCTTGAAAAATTATGTTATTGACATCTGAGGTGTTGGAAAAAGTTAATCACTTGTTATAGCAAAGTTATTTAATAGATCAATAGCTTTATTATGGCCTAACGGTATTCAGTATGATGATGTATTACTTTTTGTAAGCGGCGCAGCACTATACATCAATAATGTCCAACCCTTTTTTTTCCTCGGCAGACCATTTTGGTAAACAATTATCTTAGAGCAAGCCACCAAGTATAAAAGTACGAACAATATCAATATTAATCTAATAATGTTATTTTGTTTCACATAGTAAGTATACAATTTACTTGTAGGTACATACAGACGCATACTGGCTCAACGGGATACCGGGAAAATCCCGGTAGGCCCTCTCAAAAATTATAAGGGTTGGGCTCCTTACCAAATAGGTACCTGTAGTTTCAGTTAAATTCAAGAATTTTATTATTTTTAACAATTACAATGCAGCATTGATGAACAGTCGATTTCTTAATTTAGTACCCAATGGGAAATGAGTAAAACACGCAAATTTTCGAATAATTTAATTGATTTGCTTTTGGTAAATATGTTTATTACTATTATTTCGATTATTAAAATCATTCGATTATTTGAAATAATCGAATCATTCGATTATTCCCATCACTAGGTATAACATCACCAGCAGAATCGGTAAGTAATGTTGCTGAAGTTCGGCGGAAAAAATGACCTGTATCTGCTCGGGAATACAGTAAATTTAAATATAATAGACATATTTCCAATTTTGTTTTTTCTAATAACCTGCTTGATGCATTAACCGTTTTTATAACTATAAAAAAATCGATCTGACCATTATATTTATGGGTCATAAAGCCATGTATTTCTTAAAAATATCATATAACTCACCTTAAATAGTAAATGATCGTGAACAATTTGTTTTCAAGTAGAGAAATTTTATGTGTAATATATATTTCACTAATGAATATTACATATAACGTATTAAATTAACGGATAATGAATAGCCAATATATACAAAACAATTTTATCACACTTACCTTTTTACTAAATATTTAATATCAGGAGCTTTGTCAAATAATTTTTTATATACTTTGGAATTTTTACTTTTAATCCACTCGATTTTCTTTTTAAAAAAACTTGTAATTTTAAATAAGTACCAATATTAATATTATGTTTCATATTTTTCATGCTTTTAAGCATTGAATAAATAGACCATAGAGTTGACGGTTTGATTTCTGTAAATAATTTGTTAAAATTTGTAAGAAACACATTTTTCGACAAAAATTTTATTTTATTTATTTTTCTCTATTTTAAAAATTTTTCATAAGCCATTATGTATCTTTCTTTTGATTTTTAAGGCAATAGATTTCATGAAACAGCATTAAATGCAAATTTTGCCGTTTTAACCATGTATAGTGAAATTAATGGTTCACTACAACTACTGTACTGATTGTCATCTTTCGTATTTATGTTTTTTTGTGCGCTTCACAGTCAAACCATCATTGGTTTAATTGTGTGACGTATTCGCGTTGTTTGTAATAAAAAAGAACGCGTAACAAGGATAATTAATGAAATTATAACAAATGCCGGGATAAACGGGCCAAAAGCGTCACAGTAATATTAACAAAATAAGTAATAATAAATATGATAAATCTAAAAATAACAATAAAATCACATATGCTCCAAACGCGTTGTAATAATATAACAAGACAAATCATTTAAAAACGAATATAACGGAAGATACCTTAGACGGTCTGGCGTTCGAGTGGTTATGCTCACTCGACCGTGTTCACATGTGCGACGAACGCCACAACCGGTAGAAGAATCGGTTGATCAGCGGCGCCGGTCTCGTCTTACAATAACTGGCTTTTCCACGCACGACGATAACCGAAAGAAAATTTTGCGGACACGGGTCAGCCACGGTTCGAACGGTCGTCACACACACGAAGTTGTTCCCGGAGATGATGACTCCACCGTACAACCACAAAAACACACGGCCGGTGTCACGGGAAAAACGACGAGTCGGACATTCACAGAGAGTGTCGGCGGAAAAAAGTCCCGGCAGTAATGGCGTCCACGGACCGGTGATAATCGTACCGTGATAACGCGCCGATCGAAAATTCTCGAACATTACACGCCGACACTGTTATCGGATGCTCCGGTTAACGCGAAATGGGATAATTTGATTGGTGACGTTACACTTGCGCGAACGATCTCATTTTCTAATTCGAGTTATTATATAAATCACGCAAAACAATTTGATCCGTAACACCCAACGCACTTGTGTGGGAACAGTAAAAATGAAATATGTTTAAATGTTTATGCGTTGTGCAAGGAGGTTGTGATATGTGTATAAGATTTAAGCGCAAGTTTATGTTTTGTACGGACCGTGGTATACATTTAAGTTTCTGGTTGTGCTGGGAATACGCGGCCAGCGCTCTTGGAATTTCCACTTTACTACACGGTGTTATAGGGATTTCCACCTTCCCTTCCCCCCACACTTTTTGGGATTTCCACTTTACCGCCAGCCACTATGAGATTCCCATCTAACCGCCCGCTGGACGGATAAATGTGACATTCCAACGCTTTGATCGTGGTCGAAAACTAAACTTTCGGTACACTTGTGACAAAAATGTTATACCTAGAAAGTCATATTTTAATTTCAATTACCGTTTACCTTTGTGTTTATTATTTCGATTTCTACGTTTGTATAGCATTTACGAGTTTAACGAGAACTTTGAATGGCTAATGAAATTTTTTGTTGGGATAAATGTAATTTAATAGCGAACGATCCTATAAGTAAGGGAGCAGGTTTTAGAATTTTTCAAGAATTTCGTGGAAGATTGAATGCTCTGCAAACGTTTTCAACGCCTATAATAATACACAAAAACAGTAAGATATATATTGAAATAATAGTCTTGAAAGATTCTTCTGATCTCGTCAAACATTTCTGTTCTCTCTTAAAATAACTATTATATACCATCACCATAACAACACATCTTCACGAACACAAATAAATTGATCTTGTGTTATCGTTATTGATAAACTTAAGTTATTTTGAGTATTATAATTTTTATTAAAAGTAAGACTTTTAAATTTATTTTTAGTGATTATTCATATGCAAAAATGTACATTCAGTACGTGTTTGGATACCATAGAGACCACACGTGTAATACCGCGTTCTGTTTTATCGCTTCTGATAGCAAGTCATTAGTGTACAGTGATTATCCGGTCCGATTAGACGTTTAGTAATGTATATTTTTACTTTGTAATATCGTCGTTATTATATAGTCTTATCGTACGGCGTACGCAAAAACTCGCCACTATGGCCGATAAGGCCACCAAACACACGTTCTCAAAACCTTCAAATACAAATTTATCTTCTAGACTAAATATAATTATAACTAAACCAAACTCATGTAATACCAAATTACCTATCCAACCAAAACACACCTCAATAAATCAAACCAACACACCACCCCAAACCACACCAAACTCCAATATGCAAACTTCAAACGCAATACCACCGAAAAACACAAATAATCAAGACAACGACCCCACAAAAAAAACGTTCGCCGTAACCACCGCCAATTTCACTTTTCCAAAAAAAGACCAAGCGATAGTTTTTAATACCATTGATGGCACACCACAAATTGATTATATAAATGCTCTAAGCACAATCACTAATCCAATAAACATAAAATTTGCATCCCGAATATCCAATAATCGTTTTTGCATTTATCTCGCCAGCAAAGAAATTGTTGATGAAATAATAAACAATTTCCCTACGATTACAGTTAATAATCATACTATACCTATCCGCAAACTTGAAAACTAATCAAAGCGAATAATCTTCTCAAATGTTTCACACCATCTATATATTATCGACGCATTGAACACTATAGGAATTAACCCTATCACACCAATAACTTTCCTTAAAGCAGGTTTTATATCCGAAAATTTATCCCATATTATCAGTTTTAGAAGGCAAACATATGTTAAACAAGAAGATATTTCAAAACTACCTAACTTTATAATAATAAATGTTGACAACACCGAGTATCGTATTTTTTTGACCGATGATACGTTAACTTATGTAAACGTACCGGACATACTTCTTCTTATTGTAAAAACACGATAGCACAAAACCAAATTTTATCAGAAGATGATAAAAAGAACACTTTCCGTCAACCTGAAACTCAAACTGATAATACAGATATAAGTAATAATACCTTTGAAAATCTTGACTCTTCTTATACACCTCAACACCCTGATTCAAATAAGAAGAAAACCTCATCAACACGAGACCGACTCCCAGTAATATACTTTCACACACTGCCGAATCCACACAACTCTCATCTACTATAACTACTACTCAAAATGAAACTCCTAAAAGACCACTTTCCGATTCCTCCTCTTCAAAATCTCCCAATATTCTTCCTTCTGCATCAAATATCAGTCCTATAGAAAATGCCATAAAGAAAACTAAAATGGGTTCCCGCTCAAACTCGTCGTGCAAATCCGACACAAAAACGGACAAAGAACATAACCCAATTAAGTTGCTGTTTAAAATTAAAGATACCTTACCAATATCATATCTTCAATTTAAATATATCTTAGATAATTTTACAAATAAATTTATTAATATCCACTCACTGTGCGAAGATGCAAATATTGATACATTTTCTCTAATGGACTTAATAGACAAAATTCGACCAATAGCAAGTGACAAAGCATTAAAGACACGTCTAACAAAATTATCAAACCTTATCTTTCAAACACTACCAACCAGATAAAAATCGTTCAAATCACTTTAATATACTATTATATACATTTAACTTATTCATAATCCTATTCTACAAAACATATTTTTCAACCTAACATGGACTCGATTTTAAGTGGAATATAAATGGCCTTCAAAAACACCATACCGATATTCACCGAGCCAAATTGCTTATACAACCCATAGCCTTTTGTTTTCAAGAAACCAACCTCAAACCTAATGTCACCTTTTCCATACGGGGTTACAAAAGCTACCTTAAAAATCGCCAGACAAATCTTAGAGCAAGTGGTGGTGTCAAAATATTCGTAAATAACCTCATTGACAGCAACGAAATTAAAATCCAATCACCCCTCGAAGTTATTGCTGTTTCCATACATCTCAAAAATCCTGTTTTTCTTTGTAATATTTATCTACCCGACAGCACTAATCTATTACTCAATGATCTCAACCATATTATTAAACAACTACTAAAACCTTTCTTATTTCTCGGAGATTTCAATAGCCGAAACAAAATCTGGGGATCTAACAATACTGACACTAGAGGTAAAACGATCGAAAATTTTTTAGAAAATGAACAAATAACGCTACTCAACACTGGAGAATATACACGCCACAATGTAACTCATAACTCCTTCTCGGTTATTGACCTCACAATATCTAATAGTGCTTTCGCCCCAAAAACCGAATGGAAAGTTCTTACAGAATACAGCTCCAGTGACCATTGGCCAATATCCATTAATATCCTAAATGAATCGCCCAAGATACACCCAACTTCCCGGTGGCGTCTCAATAATCCAAATTGGGACCTATACAGCGATACCATATTACAAAATCTTCGTGACATGCCGATCAACCTAGTATCCATAACGAACCAAACTCAAATCAATTTAACTACTAACTATTTTTGCAACATTATTCTAGAAACTGTCAACAAGACTATTGGCAGATACAATATACAATTTAAAAAAAAAACAGTTCCCTGGTGGAATAAAGAAAATGAACGACTCAATAAAAACTTATAAAAAAAGCATTAAATAGATTCAAAAAAACAAAACTAGTCGACGACCATGTAAACTTAAAAAAAGCTCGTGCACATGCAAAATTCATTACAAAAAAAAAGTAAAATAGAATCATAGCAAAATTATACCAGCTCAATAAACTCTAACATATCTTCTACGGAAATGTGGAACAAAATAAAATCCATCAAGGGCATTAAACACCAACAACTTCCCCCAAACATAAGATATAATAACACTCTCACTACCTTCAAATATTGCAGAAGCTTTTGCACAACATTTAAAAAAAAAACAGCGATTGCTCAAACTACAATCCCGAGTTTATAAACTTCAAAAATACCGCTGAAGATATTTTCAGAAATGAACTTGAAACTAATTTCCAACATCAAGATAACCACCTAAATACACCTTTTAGCAAAAAAGAACTCCTAAATGCCTTATCTGGGTGTAAAAGCAAAAGCTCCGGCCCAGACGGGATTCCTTTTTCTTACATCCAAAACCTCCCTTCAATAGGTCTCGATCTTCTTCTCCAAATTTTCAACATTATTTGGGACAAATGCCTATATCCTGATCAGTGGTACAACGCAATCATAATCCCAATTCCTAAACCTAACAAAAATAATTTTAATATTATTAATTATAGACCTATTTCACTTATTAACACAATAGCTAAAACCATGGAAAAAATGGTCAATAAATGACTAATCTAGCACTTAGAAACATCTAATCTACTAACCAAGGAACAATGTGGATTCCGTAAAAACTACTCTACCATTGAAGCACTCTCCACTCTCCACACCGATATTTGTAATGCAAAAAATCAAAAACAACATCTTATACTTATATCCCTAGATTTAGAAAAAGCATATGATATGATATGGAAAACTAGAGTCCTCAAACTCATACAAAATATTGGCATAAACGGTAAAATGTTCTTATTCCTGCAAACAACCCGAACAATGCAAGTCAGAGCTCACGCTGAACTATCAAAAATCCACCAAACAGAAAACGGACTCCCTCAAGGATCAGTTATTAGTATCACTATATTTTTATTGGCCATCAATGATATTTTCACCAATATACCTAAACCACACTTACTATTCGCCGACGACTGTCATATATACTGCAGTGAACAAAACACCAAAATGACAGTAGAAATATTACAAAATTCTCTATATACTCTTTAAAATTGGTCTCATAAATCTGGCTTCAAATTTTCCGCTGGAAAAAATCTGTGTATTACTTTTGGTATCAATCCTAAAATTAACATCCAATTATACCTCCAAAACTCCCTGATACCCATTTGTGAAACAATCCGCGTTCTTGAAATGACATTTAATAACAAACTTAAATGGATCCCACACTTAAAAAAACTTAAAAGCATTTGTAAAATCCGAATGAACATCTTAAAATCTCTTTCCCATCATACATAGGGTGCCAACACGTAATCACTTATCACAATCTACAAATCTCTTATATTATCACAAATACAGTATGGTCCTCAAATTTATATCACAGCCAAAAAAAAAATCTTTTACAAATATTAGATCCAATTCATAACGAGGGGATTCGTCTATCAATAGGAGCTTTCAGAACCAGCCCCACTGACAGCATCCTATGCTATGCTGGAGAACTCCCCCTTAACTTACTCAGAGAAAAAGACCTATACTACGGAATAAAAAGAAAAAGCACTCCTGACCATATAGGGTATAACAACATTTTCAATAAAAAACCCTCAAACAAAATAATTTCAATAAAGAACCTCACACTATCCATTCATGATATCTTCTCCCAACTGAGCAACAAACTCAACGTACACACATCTGTAATAAACAAAATCACACACCCAAATCATCCCCCTTGGCTTTGGCAAATCAAAGTTAATACCGAACTTCTGCTACAAAACAAACATGACACAAACCCAAATATTATCATCTCTAATTTCTATGAAATCATGCAAGACAAATTTCCATATTTCTCAAAAATGTATACTGACGCATCTAAATCCGCACAAGGCGTTGGCTTTGCAATCACTCAAGACAATATCATACTCATGCACAAACTCTCACCTGAAACCTGTATATTCTCAGCTGAATCGCTAGCCATTTATGAAGAAATTACATTAGCGAATATAGTCACCTCTAATCACATTTTAATTTTATGTGACTCACTCAGTTCTCTTCTTGCTCTTCAACATTTCTTACCTTCAAATTAAATTATCCAAATTATACAACAAATAATAAAATCAACCAAAAAATACATCGAATTTATGTGGGTACCTTCACACGTTGGTATAACTGGCAACGAAATGGCTGACAAGGCAGCTGATCTTGCAACCAGAATCATTCCCCACTCCAAAATCTCCAACTAACCTACTAATGACATCAAATCCAAGATATACTCTAAGTGGCAAAATTATTGGTATACTATTCCACCGACCAATAAACTTAAAAAAATTAAGAAAGATACAAAAAAATGGGTCTCCCCTCACTACCTCACCAAACGACAAGAAATTGCTATCACCAGATGTAGGATCGGACACACCTTTGCAATCCATTCATTCCTCATCAGCAAAAATCTCCCACCTATTTGTGACAAATGTCACACCGATCTTTCAGTAAACCACATCATCCAAGTTTGTATGAAGTACCGGGACATGAGAACCAAACTCGGTATACCACCGAACAATGAAGAAGCCCTCAATGAAAAGAACACCAGCAAAATTATCTAATTTCTAACCAAAATCAACTACATTAACAAACTCTAATATTATAAAAACTTTCCTTAGTCTCTAAGTTACAATACCTATAATTTGTTATTTACTCTAATTAATTAATTTTACTTTTTTCATTTATTCTATCATTTGTATCTAAACTACTTTAGGCTAATAACCTACGATATTGAAGACTATTTCTAATAAAAAAAAAAATGTACATTCCAATGGTCGTCAACACAAAGGGTTTTAATTGATTTTAATCGTATCTTTACAAATCGTCTTATAATGATTGCAATCGATACAGTATAACTGTGTGCCGCGTGGTTGACCGTACATAATAGGTAAAAAGAAATAATAATTCGTCAACGCTTTCCAATTTCTGATTATTTCGTCATCAGTCGATTATATGTATATACGTGGACGGGAGATATAAATATGCAATACCGTTTTATGCGACTTATTGTCAAATAATATTACTATTAGTGTAAAACTGAAATGTTAAACGAGATTTATTTATTTTATCTGACGTGAATGTGAAAGCATGCATGTGCTGCATAAAATAATGTCATAAAGTTGCATAAACAATACAGTATATATTATGTACGAATATAAGTGTATAGTAAATGTTAACTGATTTATCTCGTTTTTATTAAATCTAAAATGTCAAAATCACATTTTATTAGTAGAAAACAACTTTCATATTATATTCAACGAGCCGCGATACAACTCGAATGAGGTAAAATAAAATATCTCAATAAATAATATACACTAATATTGAAATAAATTCGTAAACATCTAAAACGTAATCTGAGTTATTGCGACTCAGCTGCATACGTGTGTTAACCAAAACATAAAGATAACCACTGTCCCGGCTTTGCCATTCCGGTAGTTACATACGTGTAGTACATAGTACCTGCATATAATGTACAATGTATAATGTACATGCCAGACGTAATTCATCTCACTGGCCTATTGACAATATTTAGGCGAATATAATTTCTTAATGTTTAATATGTTTGTTGGCGCATCTAATTACAAAACTATACATCACAAGTATAATCAATTGCTCATACGATAGACCGTTTACGGCGGAAAGGTGTAGTGTGAATTAAGTTAAGATACGAGTTCAACAATCTTATAATGCAAGTATAGTTTCTATGCCACGGAGCAGTGGTAGAGTAGCGATAAACTCCTCCATGCACCTGAAATTTTTAGGAAGAATTTACTTTTCGAAATGTAATTTTTTGGTCGATAATAACGAAAACCAAAATTTATCATACGCAATTAAAATTTAGATTTACTTAACATAAAGATACACTCATAATTATTCAGAAATTTGTACTAAACAAAACAATAAAATGATCTAAAAATGAAATAGAAATAAGTACAGAAGTGGTATCAAAACAGTAACCAATTGTTATAATCTCAAGTGACAATATTTTAAATAAAGAAATTCTACTGTAGAAAGAAAGATGAATAGCCGCAGATATATTCCCTTGCACTTTTATTAATGAAATAAATTGTTTTGATGAGTTATTGTTCCCTGAATTATATCAATACTTGAAAATTGGTGCTACGTTGATCGTTGTCAGTGTAGAACGGAGCTTTTCATCATTGAAACGTTTGAAGTCATATCTGAAAAATTCTACAGGAGAAAATCGACGAGAAAAAGTGTTGGCTCATTTAAGTATCCATAGAGAAATACCAATCTAAAAAAGTAGTGAGGTGTTCAATTCTTTTTAAAAAAAATAATAAAAAGTTAATATTTAAAAGAAATATCTAAATTATAATTTCACATTTTTTTTTTATACAAATAATAAAGAAGGTTAATAATTTTAGACTTTATACACATTATATTATGATATGTCAACTAAAAATAACAATTCAAATTAAAAAAGAAAATAATCAGTAATCTATTAAAACGTATGATAAGTTTTGTTATTTTTAGGTCATCCAATTTGTTAATTTGAAAATTAATCCAGATCTAAGTACGCACTGTTGTGGATGTTGATATAATACGCATTATTGCGGTGGTAAAAAAAAAACATAATACAGTATAAATTCTTATAGTGCCGGATTTTTTATACACAATATATGATATAACATCGAGTCGACGATTGCCAGCAACTAGTGATAAACAAAAAAAAAAAAAAGACTTATCAGTTCGCACGTAAGTTTTATCTCGACGAACACACCGTAAAACACTTCGACCATGCAACGAGGCCGCAGCTAAAATACACTACATAAACCTATTACATTATGCGAGGGTACATTTCGTGCATAATAATGTAGTCGAAATTCGCTCGCGGGATAATTGTTTTCGTATGTATACGTACGTCGTACACAGGAATGCGCAGGCCGTTAAAAGCCGTTCGTCCAGGTTTATTGTGTGGCAGCGGCCGGCGCGCGCGCGGCTCACCACTTTGATCCCAATTAGTGTTATCGGCTCCAAAATCTCACTTTAGACACGAAGTCTTTGATCAACTTATCCTGCTCCTGTCCCTCTCGCGTAAATCATACACACACACACACACACACACACACACACATATTAAACGCACGCCCGGGCACAAACTGGCGGGGCTTTATTAGTATTTTCCAAAGTTTCATACTACACGTTTAGATTTAATTTAGCCTCAACATAATAGTGTACATGGTCGTTAACCCTTACGCACATACACCTACCCCTTCTACACATACACACACACACACACACACACAACCTAAGCCCGTAATAATTGCGTATATGATACACCGAGCTTGAGTAACGTTACGGTCGTTTCCTTTGTACCGCGTCGCGTGGATAAGAGATACGCGCCTCTCTCCTTGCTGGGCGAATAATCCCTTTCGGAAGTAATTCAATTTATCATCGCCGCCGCCGCCGCCGAGAATGAGTAGTTATATGTATATAGTGGCTAACCCGTAATGAGTCTTCCAGCACTGCACTCAAAACCCATCAATCTACTATAGCACGTATCGCACGTGTATTAAACACATATGTACCTATGTACCTATCCCTGGGCGCACTTTTCGCACACATTTACACGCCCCTTATTCATTGGTTATTGTACAACGTGTACGCGTGTATGCGTGTACGCGCACCTTTTATCCTCTTAACGCGGACGATGGGACGCCGTTCACGGTTCACAACGCGTCACTTAAGCGGTTACCCAAGATGCCGCTACATATGCATTAGGACAGTATACTTTCGGGCCCACGACAAACAATCTTCGGGAAAATGATATTCCATATGAAAACCGCGTGTAACTGGCCAGGAAGGCAATCGCCTTTTAATAAAGAGTATATACACTCGTATAATCGTATAAAAAATGTATGTTTTTCGCTTTCATTCGTATATTTGTACGAAGAGTACAAAAAAAAATGAATCGAACACAATTAATTAAAAATATTTAAATATTTACTTATTGAAATGTGATAATAATACGTCCAGTTGATTGACCACCCGGGCTTCTACCCAGTCCGTCCCTGCCTGCGTGTACACTTTTTCAGTGGTGCTCACACACTATATTTTAGTGTGGTTTTAGCCACACTCATTTTCACGGTTGGTAGGAACATAGCGTCTTATGGTCTCGAATACTGATCAATGAATTTGATTGTATGATATGCGAGTATAAGTACCCAAAAGGTAATAATTATTTAAATTAATATGTATCTGATTGATGGTATAGATGGTGGGGTGGTGTATAAGAAAATATTTAAGCTCTAATATTAAAAAATCCGAGGGTGTCACTGAACGCAAGTATCTTCGTACAAAATAGGTTTGAGTAATAGAAATAAATGTAAACCATAGCAATAAAGCTCAAATTGACTACGTTTTAGTTACAAATCATTTGTATTAGAAAAAGAAAAGGGCTATTTTTAGGGTTTTTCCAGCAATAATTCTAATTTTTCTCGCCGTAAAAACCATCCTTGAACTTCAACGAACATTTGAAAAAAAGATTTGGCCAAATTGGTCCAGGCGTTGTTGAGTTATGCGCTTACCAACACATTTTGCGATTCATTTTTATATTATAGATAGATAAACAATTATTAATAACCTATTTTACGAGTAATTATATATTTATATAAAAGATTGGTATTTTCGATTAAACACGAAACCTTGAAAACTACTTGACCTATAAAACTGAACTTTGGTTAGATAATTGTTATAAATTAAATTTATTTCTTTTAAAAAAAACATTAAGCTTAGAATTCTCTTCAGGAGAAGTAAAGGTTTTACATTGAAAAATAATATCGGCCAAATCATCCTCTTTACTAACCCTACAGGCGATTATTCTTTCCATAAAATTTACCATCACTCGATTACACATTGCCTTATCAAGTTCGTTGGGAACACGGTGAATTTCTTGCATAAGTTCCAAAACATTTCGAACTTTGTTGTGGTAAACTTGTGATTTAGTGTATCCCTATAAGAAAAAATCACACGGCGTCAAGTCGCAAAATCGAAATGGGTAGCTGTTGCGGCGCATTTTTATTTTTATTATTATTTAGATAATAGTTGCCGATTACGACGCGTTGAGTAGCAGGCGAGGAGAGGGAATTCTCGTCGTCGAACTCTGACGTCCGTATCGGTGATATTTTTATGTTATCCGTAAATCGACTTTCGCGCGCTACATACCGTCTCGTCAGCTAAGCAAAATAATAATAGATTAATATAAAAATAAAAGGAATTTACAGTCCATATTCGGCGTTGATTTTCATTTTGAATATTAGTAATCGAAGTTACAGTAGCTTTGGTCTCCACGCAACGATATTAGTCTAGCCAGGAACTTCTCACGCAGCAGAGTGAACAATTGTTTCTCTTGAAGCGTGATAAGTTAAAACCGAACATTTTTTATGTTCATTTAGTCCAAATAATACCAAAGAAAATTAATGAGCTCAGTAGGTATTCTTGTATGGTTAAAACAAGATGGCACAATGTATTATCCAGTGATGGTAAATTTTATGAAAAGAATAATCACCTGTAGGACTATTAGGGAGGGTCATATTCCCGATATTGTTTATCACTGTTAAACCTTAATTTCTCCTGAAGAGAATCATATATTTGTTATGTTTTTTTAAAAGAAATAAATTAAATTTATAGCAGATTTAAAACCTGTTCTTTTTGAAACACCCTTTAGTATATAGGTAGGAAATGCCTGCTATGAATGGGTTTTGCGAAATTCAACCTCTATGGGGATTTAAAGTAAAATGAAATATTAATTATTCTGAAATTACTTTATGAATAATATTTTTTATACCTTACTTTATTTTATTTATAGTATTAAAAAATTCAAAATATTCAACTCTTTGATTTCATTTTTACTATGTATATAAACTGTAAGAATTGTATATTTTTTAAATAAAAAAAAAACATTTTTACTAGAGTATACATTTTTAAAAACGAATTTTCTAATTATTTTGATAAAGAATATTATCGACATCTATTATAATTATTTGGTTTTGATTTTCAAGTATGACTTTTTCATGATATGTTTATGTGATAAAATCAGTGCAAACATTTTCGGACACATTTTGATTACACTTTTAAATTACCGGTAATTTATACAATTCATCTATACACGTGACACTGCATCGATCATCGTTCAGAATTGGTTTATGAGCGGATTCAGTAAATTGTGTCAAATCCCCAAGAATGATCACAGCCATATACTTTGTAAAATAAGTACAATTAAAACGTATGTAAATTGTGATCCAGATATTTTTGAAACGGTCGGTTAAAGTATATTTGTAGATGACACATTCAAAAGTTGTTTAAAATTATATGCTCAACTATTTACAGTTTATTGTATAATATAAATCAGCCTTATATTAAAATCGTTTATGTTTTACTATCTTCAAAAACTTCATAGTGCTGTTTGAATGTTTTTCAATATTTAGTTGTGGAGAACAAAAACTAAATTTGAAAAATTGAAAGGGAAATATTGATTTTACAAAATGAATCATGTATGAAAAAAATGTATGTATGAATAAACAGACCGCAAATTAAACAAATAATTAATAATCAAACGCGATCTACGCCAATCTAGATAAATTAATCCAAGCATTGAGACTTGAATCAGATAATAAATTAAAGTAATACATTTCATATCATAATTAAACTCAAGTGTATATTGTGCATAAATCTCAAATTTTAAATGAGTACACCAATGTATATCGGACAACCATTCTTCATCTACACCTTTTTTTAATTATCCGTACTCGTGAATTATATACTGTCGAGGATCTAATAATCGTCTTCAAAATAACTCATACTCGTATCCTATTTTTAATCTGACTTTCAGCTCTTTAACACGTCTCCTAAATATCGTTCATAGAAGTCGATGAACTACATTACTTATGAATACATGTATAGATCGCGGGCGTGTATCGATAAGTGTAATCACTCGTCAAACAGGGTCCTTACTGTGGGTATAAGGAGGTTTGTAAAAAAAAAAGAGTCGTAATGAATTATTTAATTAAGCTGTTTATTTAAATTTTATTTTTTTACTTGTTTTAATTTTTTATGTAACTAGAATACAACATAACTTGGCTATTTCGAACAATTCCGTTTGTATATTGTCCGTTATTCTAAAAACACACCAAATGATAACGGTTAATCATACGATTGGCGCTAATATCCAAAACGAAAGTCACATTAACACGGCGCACAGAAATATGTGTGAACGTTTTCGAGTTGTCTGCGAATGCGGTCGACCGGCGCCGCCACCTCAAAGGCGTGACGTCGCGCGGAATTGTCGGTAGTCATTGCGTCGTACGTAATACTGTGCACCAGATATTTTATATGGAGGGGTAGGGAATTTGTTTCCGGGTATAGAGTTTAGAGACTTTGAGAAATGTTACCCCTCAGCCGGTGTCTGGGTTGCGATGTCATGAGTAGATCAATGTATTCTATACACTCGAGAAGTACGCAACACCGGGTTGGAACTTCAAACGGTGCTGTCAGTAATATAATAGGAACGGGTTAGAGTGGACGCGAGGTACGAGTTTCCACCATATCGTTTAATCGGGATTGAAACGATTAAACTTAGCGATTATAAAGGATTCGATAAATTAATATTTTTGGTTATTATTGCAAAAACATTTACATAATATTATTGTTATGATTATTATGTAGTTCAGTAGAGATGAATAGGATATAACATAGAAGGATAGAACATTATAATCTTTGTCGTAATTTTAAAAAGTTTTAACATTCACAAAGATAAAAGTATTTACATAATATTGAAAAATACTCGTAGAAAAAAATTGGATCAAGGGGATCTGATATTATATCTTACCTCCCCTACCGTCTCCTGACCGTTTTATGTACGTGTGTGTATAATGATCGTGGTAGATTCCCAATAGGTTTCGTAAATTCACGCGATTTAGTATAGTTTCCGTTGAGCACGAATTAATAATATAATACAGCTGCGTAGTCATATTACCTACGTAGTGAATTACGTCATTTACGCTTTGTGAGGTGTGTGTGTAGCAGTGGCATAACTAAAAGCGATTCGAGGGCGTGATCCGAACCCTTTTGGCTTTTAATAATACATTATTATTATTATCATTATTTTTTTAATATTTCAAACTTATTAGTTGTTATATATTATTATTGTATTATATTGTGGTATGTATGAGCGTGTCGTCAACGTTATAATTATGATTGTAATGGTGTTGCGATGGAAAAAATATGACTTATAATTTTATCATTATTGTTATTGAACGGCATCGGTTTTATTCTTGCTATATTACATTTAATAATATACATACATATCAAATATTATATAGTTACAAGTATTTAATACTATTAACCTGTCAATAAATCGTAAATAAATTTGTCGTAATCGTAATTAATCGGTATAACGATATTATACCAATAAATCGATTACGTTAATCTTTACGTTATTATTAATTATTTATTTTATTAGGCACAGTGATAGAAGTGGAAGGAGGGCATACGGAGCGATGGCATCACTCTACTTGTTTTGTCTAGAATAACGCATCCCTCCTAAGACTTGTATTTTAAAATGATATATCTACTTATCATTTTTATATTTATATATATGACATTTTTTTTTCAGTGAAAATAATTGTTTTTAACATTCAGGCCCTGGCGCCCGGCTTATCATGCTGTTTAGTGTAAGCCGTTTCGCAACTCTTATTATACCCGAATTTAGAGCCATGGACTAAGATAATATACTTTATGTGAACTATAAAAAAAAATAAATATTATAGGTATACAAGGTGTGAAGAATGTTATATCAGGAAATCTGAATTATAAGGCATCCTTCCATTTATCTTGAGCCATTTCGACCACTGATTAGGCAGTCTTATTTAAAATTTGTTAATTAAAAATAGAATATAAAAAAAATTCGTTTATTAAAATGAGTAACCTAAACCTATGGAGTAGATCACATGAGCTCAAAAAATGAATGGAACAAAAATCGTTTTTTTTCTTTTTTAAATACCAGTGATGGTGTGAAACGCAGAAAGAAGTATTTTCAAGACTGAAAATAAATTCCAAATTCCTTAGTGGAATTTAACTATAATATTAATTGAAAAAAAATATTATTAAACATATCATTTTTACCTTAGCAAATAAGAAGTCATGCAAATGCTTTTAAGTTTTGAGTCTTATACATATTTACATTTATATTTATTGATTTTGTTATGTGTACTTATGGTATTATAGTTATTAAAATAATAATAGGTAATAGTTAATTTATATGATTTTAAAATGATAAGATGTTATCATGCATCTTACCATGTTACGTGTTCTGTTATATCACGCACAATAATAATTAAAACAATGTATAAAATAATTTCAGTAAGAGGGAAGAACACCCTCAGACCTCCAATAAATACCTAAATAAGGGGATCGTTGAAAATATTGCTCTCGGGCTCAAATTTTCAGGTTACGTCATTGGGGCACGGTGTGTGCAGTGAGGTGTGTGTGTGTGCACGAGGTGCGCGTGACTTCGGTGGCTTTACAGACGACCGGCAGTTGCACTTTCTTTGTACACACTACTACTGCTATTCCGATGGTTGTGTGTACACACGAGATATATAGATACCTACCATTAGTTTAACGGGCCTCGGGGATTTGTGTTTCCGACAAATTAAAACTTTAGACCGTCTCTCCGCCGCTCGCACGACCGCCGTTTCTTCAAAGGACGTTGATGCTGTCGAGTCTCGAGGGTAATAATTGGGTTAAGGATGATGATGGCGGATCGGGCGTGGTGGAAAATCGACCGATTGGCGGCGTTGAAATGCGTGTGTTTGCACTGGTGAATATATACGACAGTGAGATTCGCAGTCATTTTGTACACACGGCGTTTTACATAAAATGACGTATACATTAATATTCGTATACATAAAGATTTTCGCTGCAGCGACCGTATTATATATATATATAGGTACAAAAGGGTTAAGATGCGATTTTTACCGTGGAGTGCATAAACACAACACGTACTCTTCACAACACTGTCGTCGTCGTCGGATACTTAACGAAAAACCTCCGTTAAATAAAACCTGTGGTGACGACAATGGCTTCCCCTTTTCTGCAACTTTCCGCTTGCGTTAACACACTCGACTACCACCGTGTTTCTGCCCACCTATGTATACAACTACAAACGCTCGAGTTTCATCGTCATGACTCGAGAAGACAATTATACTACTTCTCCCACCCCCACCACAAATGTATTGCAACCGCTGATAAAAATAAAAGCTGCCAGTGCCACTTTTAGGGAAACGTGTATCTTTATCTTGTCACCGACGTCCTTCATCATATTCCTCTTAGGACGCGTAATTACAATAATATGCAATTATTGTCTGGCACGCATAAACGTTCAACTCGACGTTATTAGCGTACGACTGTGGTTGCAGTAAATAATATAATACAATTATATATATTTTGTGTTTATAAATGGACTCTAGTCATTGAATAGCCGACGAATAAGGTGAATAAAAATAATAACGAGAGTCAGATTTTTTTAACATAACGTTTTTGTCGAACACACGTTAAAACTGAATATTGATATGCCTATGTATGTAACATACTATGTATTACACGGGTTATTGTTTTTAATTTTCATATGTTTCGTATCAGGCGATAAATTGTATTTTATTGAAAAAACCTTAAACGATACTTTAATAACACCGTGCGCAAGACTTATATGACATCGATGCATTCATTACACACACGCACGTTATAATATGATGTATATCTGGATCGTGCGAAGATTTGTAGACCGGTCTACAGCCGCACTCGCACATCGAGACTTGCGTGTTGTACAATCGATACATCGATACCTCTTGGGTTTGAAGTGGAGGAAAAACGCGAAGGGGACTATTATCCGTACATCGTTTGGAGCGTTTAACGCAGTCGCTAATTAGTTGTAAATGTATACATGTGTGTGATGCGTAATTAATATTTGAAATTAATTAGTTGTTGTTTGTAAGAACCATCAGCTACCGTTGACCGCCACGCTATGGCGAAACGTGCGTGTAGTTAATAATCTAAATATTATATAAGATATCACTCAGTGATCTCAAAAACGACGTACCTAACGTATGAGTTGGACATTTGAGATAGTAGTTCATCAAATATTCCAGACGTGCAAACAGAAGGGATTTTCCGAAACTAACATTTTTGAGGGTCGTAACAGTTTAGGGCTGAATGAATATTTTTTCACTTTTTGAATACAAAACAATATACATTTTTATTTTAAGAGTTATCATACATGTATATGATAGTTAATGAATAATATTTTACGTGGGTGATTATTTTGACAACATTTTTTGATCGAAAAACTATAATCAGGGCTCATAACTTTTGGCATTTGCATATTTTTTTTTGAGAAATTCTTAGCGATGCATATTAGAGCTACAAATTTGTTTCAGATAACTACGAAGCTAAATACGAAATTTTATGTTGCATATTTCGAAATATAAGTGCTATTCCGTTTTTTTTAAGTCTTTTTAAGTTCCGTAGCCTTTAAAACATTTTTTCTCAAAAATAATAAGTATCTAACTAGGTTTTGTAAAATGCATTATTTATATTTGTAATTAATTCATGGTAATTAACTCAATCTTCTTTCAAATGATATAAGATATATTTTTATTTATATCGACTTGATTGATAAGTTTTTTTAAAGAGGAAAATTTTTGTTTTATACATAATATTAATTTTTTTTTGCATATTTTAGTATATTTAGTGCATGTTTAAGTGCTCATATGAAATTTTTTAGATCATATTGTAGCATTCATAACAAATTTTTTTAGAGCTTTAAGTTATGAGCCTTGATTATAACTATTCCGAATTCATTATACCGTTGGTGTAAACCGCTGATAACTTGCTCCCCTCCATCGTAGGCAGTAATGATAATAATAATGATAATAATAATAATAATAATAATAATAATAATAATAATAATAATAAT